>NC_133653.1:19111518-19238246 GCF_009905375.1 Apium graveolens
CTCCTTTACTCCTTGGATTATGCCCATGAGAGAGGATGAACTCTTCTCGTACACTCTGCCACTTATAAATTGCTTGATAAAAGCTTGGCTCAAGTCGTTAAAGGACCCAATAGAGTTCGGAGGCAGACGACTATACCAACTTTGAGCCATACCCGACAGGGTTTGAGGGAAGGCCTGACACTTAATAGCGTCATTCATGGGCTGTAGCAGCAGGGCATTAGAGAACGTCCTAACATGGTTAGCAGGGTTGCCAGTACCATCATATGCTTTGATGATGGGCATCTTCAACTTCCTAGAAATGTGAGTGTTCATTATCTCATCAGTGAATGGTGGGTTTGGATCATTGGGATCTCCCAGGTGTATAAGATCACTTGGATCAGCCCTTGGGGCAACTGCCCTTCTTGGTATTGGACCATCCAGATTTATGATTGGGGGAGGACCTCTTCGTCTTGGAGCAAGTGGGGGTCTTGGAGTCAGTTGTGCCTCTAGGTCACACTTCAATCTTTGGATCTCAGCTTCATGAGCCCTGATCCTCTCTTGAACGTCTTGGGGGATCATCCCTTGAGTGCTCCTGGAGCGGTGTTTAGTATCACCCATTGGTTCTTTACCAACACGTCTCCTTCTTAGAGCAACATCATCATCAGATAATTCAGATTCTTTTTTAGTATAAGGTCCTGAGAATTCTTGATCCTCCGGAATAGGAGCCCAACCACGTATGTATTAGGGTATCCGCCCTTGTGCTTCACCCCTATCAGAGTGTCCACTCCCTTCAACTTCAGGGTATAGAGGCATCCCGTAAGGGTGGTTAGTGGTCACGATCATCGAGTACTCATACCCAACGGGCTGAGAGCTCACAGGTGCATGTACCTATTGCAATTGGGGATTCATTCCTTGAGGAGCCGGGGGAGTCGACCCTTGTGGTTGAGCCTCAGTTGCCCCTACCAGGGTTCCTCCTTGTGAGGAGGCATAAGTTGAGTGAGGTGGTACTTCCACCACTGATGCGACTGTTCGTTATGGAACAGGAGTGTCTGTTCCACCATTAGTTTCTTCCTCGTGTATTCACCTTGGTTGTTGTAGTCTTCTCACAGACGGTGCCAAATGTTGTGGAATAAAAACCTGAGTACTTTAGTATTTAATGCTAGGCTTGGTGAGCTTCGAGCTTTAATGGCTGCTCTTGCGTTCGGGACTATCGGTCCTAGCAAGATGCCTACGTATCTCTGTGTTGTAGAGAATCAAGCCAAAAACGTAGTTCTACATTGAGGGGTAGAGCCCTTTATATAGTGGTGAGTCTAGGGTTAGACTTCTGTTGGGAGACTTGGTGGACAAGTCTCCAACTTAGATGGTAAATAGGAGTCCTCTTGGGGAAGGGGATCCAGAACCTTCTATGTAGGACTTTGAGTCCGTTTAGAACACATGTCTTTGCTCTTCCAGCCGTATTGGGCCTAGTCCGTGAACAGCTCGTGTTCGTGGACTTGGATGACCTCCGCTGGTGGGCCTTGGTTGCTTGGGCCGTTGTAGGACTGTTACGAAGCTTAAACCAGACATGCCTGCTACGAAGCTTGGACCAGATAGGCCTGTGTTGGACTTTTCGGACAAGAAGCCCAAGTGCAATTAATGCGATATTAATGTGTCTTTAGGATGTATTTTTATCCATATCACATACCATTCGCGATTCCAATAAAATTTTATTCTATCTCAAGAGGTGCTATGGATTTAGTTTAGGATGAAGAAGAACCGTGCTTATACTTCCATAGAAGGTGCGCCAAAGCTTGTGAATGAACTTGCTGACGTAATAGATTTATCATCCACAAACTCAATGAATTCAGATGTTCTACGAAAAGAGGAGAATTTAAATTGTAAGCCTTTTTCGATGAGGTAACCCTCTTTCCCCTTGCTTAGATGCATTTCACTTTCTAGAATATATCTATGTGGATATAAATGTGGACTTAGCTTTCCTGGACATATATATATAATGCATACTATGAGGCACCTTGAATGTTTTGTTTTATAACATTTTTTTGTTGAATAATATTTGAATCAATCAAGGAGTTGTCGTAATACCCCAAGATTTAGAGATATCTTGATTTTAAATTATGATATCCAAGGTGGTCGAGCCCTCCCATCCTCTTCTTTAAAATTTGTTCTGTGCTCGATTTGTGCACTCTACGGGTGCAGAAACAGTTGAATATAACACTTAACAAATTCAAACCTTTTCAAATTTCTTGAGATTTTTTAAGAGTAGTTTACTTAATATTTAATTATTGTGATACATAAATAAATTACTTTATGTATGTAGTCTTGGAGTACGTGGCTGATGTGATAAATGATTTGTGTTCATTTTAAATATACCAAACTCGAGTTTAGACATGAATATTAGTTCGGTAAAGTTACACATCATTATTCGGTATCTTAAAACTTTGTTTGATTAAAAGTTCATCTGAGTTCAATTCATTTCTGTTTTGTCACTTGAAGCACTACTGCTCAAGATTTTTCAATTAAGCTTAGGGTTGATGGAGGTAGATAGACTTCTATCATGTTTACTTTTTTTTGTTACTTGGAGGGGTGTATTCATTTCACATTTTAAAGGATAAATAATAATCCATGGTTTTTAAAAGATTTTTCGTTGATTTTAATTGTTTGTGGGTTTTGAGGGAGTTGATAAAAAACTTTTGTATTCATTTCTTTAAAAATTTGTTCTATGCTCGATTTTTGCACTCTACGGGTGCAGAAACAGTTGAATATAACACTTTAACAAATTCAAGCCTTTTCAAATATCTTGAGATTTTTTAAGAGTAGTTTACTTAATATTTAATTATTGTGATACATAAATAAATTACTTTATGTATATGGTCTTGGAGTACGTGGCTGATGTGATAAATGAAAACCCGATTGCTTGCATCCCCGTCAATGGTATAAATAAAAGTACATGGGAGCAACAACGAGGATCAGTAGATATTTCTCGTCATAGGTGGTGGCGATGTAAATCTTGTGTCCGAGAGATTTCCCCTTATAGTGTTGATGCTGCTGATAAAAGATCGAACGAACTAGAAGACTGTGCAAAGTCATTGTCTATAGACTCATGCAATATGAATGTAAATTGTCAACATTTCTCGATACAGTATTCCTTTTCCATTACTTATATTTTCTTAAGGGATTAAAAAACATGATTTTCGTCAAACTCGTTCGAGTTCGTCCTTGTATGAGTTCGATAATTTCATTCAATTTCTCTTATCGAAAACGAGTTCGAACAACATAATTTGTTCGATAATTTTAATGAACATAATCAAGTTTTCAAGTTGTTCGACTTGAGGTCGGTTTATGTTCAGCTCGAGTTCGACTCATTCGTTAAACTCGAGTTTGATTCGACAAAAATAGTTGTATATAAAATATATATTATTCATAATTTATATTTAATTAAATTTATAATTACTTAAAATAAATATTATTTTTTACAAAAATTTTAAATAAAAATATAGGTAAAAATTACTTTTTAAAATAATATATAATGTTCATAAACAGTTTGTTTTCGGTTCATCTCTATATATTCGTGAACGATTTGTGTTCGTTTCGAATATACCGAACTCGAGTTTAGACAAGAATATTAGTTCGGTAAAGTTACACATCATTATTCTGTATCTTAAAACTTTGTTTGATTAAAAGTTCATCTGAGTTCAATTCGTTTCTGTTTTGTCACTTCAAGCACTACTGCTCAAGATTTTTCAATTAAGCTCAGGGTTGATGGAGGTAGATAGACTTTTATCATTATTACTTTTTTTTGTTACTTGGAGGGGTGTATTCATTTCACATTTTAAAAGATCAATAATAATCCTTCAAAAAATCTTGTAGAGTCTAGCTGATTTTGTGAAATTTCGAGAAATCCTTCAAAATCTCATGTATTTTAAAGAGATTTCAAAAGATTAAAAATGAACTAGTAAATCCATCAAACTCCACAAGGTTTTCAAATAAAAAAATCCACAGACTTTTGAATACAATCCGATTTTGATGGACTTTTAAAAATTCAAATTGAATAATGTCGTCAAATTTTGGTAGATTTTTTAAAATCTAAATTGAATACACTCAGATTTTGAAAGATATTCTAATCACTATTAAATATCATCAGATTTTAAAAGATTTTTTAAAATCTTAATTGAATGCCCCTTGATTTCAAAAATCCACATAAATATTTCAAAATCTTGATTGAATACACCCCTCTTAAACATAAATAGACACACACCCCCCTTATTTTTGACAAGATTTAAACCCACAAAAAGGCTAAACCAAGAGGTGTGGGGTTACAGTATTATGTTTATGTATTATATAAGTAATATCTATATTCTATTTTTTGCTCCCATTATACTTTGCATTTGAAAACACTACATCGGTATGTTCTTTAAATTGTTGTTTTTTTAATTATTGTTATTTGATCTGTAACAAAAGCTAATTATGTATAGGTTCCCACAAAAAGAACAATACTAAACCTCTGCAAAGGACGTAAACATGGTCCACAGTATTGGCGAAAGTGAAGCAGAGATCCCATATAATGTTTCACTACAATTGCTAGCGAGCGTAGCGGTAGAAATTATGACATCTGATCAACCTCAACTCCTGGAAACCTCTGAAACTTCAGGTGCACTTATATCCCTATTTCTAAACATCATACACTAGTACATTCTTTTTATAGCTATTATATAATGGTCTGGACTATGTAAATCAACATATTGGATTAAAATTGGAAAAAATGAAATTGATCAAATTATAAATTGGACAGCTGGAATTTGAAGGAACACTTTCTAGCTATTTTCTCCTAATTGTAATTAAAATACAATTAATAACAATTAATTATGCCAGGTATCGGAACTGATGCTGTTGTAAAAGAGGGCGATAAAGCTTTGAATGTGTTCACTGATGTCATTGACAGTGACGATGAAAGAGAGTACAAAAAAATCCGGCCATTGAAAGAATTGTTACGGGTAGAGAATAAGGCACCTGCTCAAAAAGGTGTCACATCTTTTTAATCAATGATTAGTACCGTTAGATTCAAATATTAAAATAATATATACAGTACTCAAGCTCTCATGTTCGAACCCAACAAAAATTTATATTATTATTTATACACTACTAAATCTTTGAGGTTCGAACCCCATCCACAACAAATATTTATATTATTACTTATACACTATCCAATAAGATTCAGGTTTGAATCCTTTCAACAACAAATATTTATATTCGTATTTATAAATGTACCAATAAGGTATTGATCCAAAAAAAATTATTGTAAATTTAAATAATATAAAAATATAATGAACAATACTTTTTAACTAACAACAATTAATCATGCCAGGTTTCGAAACTGATGTTGTTGTAGAAGAGGGTGATAAAGCTTTGAATGTTGTCACTGATGTCATTGACAGTGACGACGAAAGAGAGTACAAAAAAACCCGTCCAATGAAAGAATTGTTATGGGTGGAGAACAAGGCACCTGCTGGAAAAGGTATCGGAACTCAAACTCTGCAACAAACAGGGGAAAGGCCTTCTTCATGCAATGGTAATAATACCCATTCTGAAGTCCAAGTAAATGATCGTATACTAATATTGTTGGCTAATACATTGTTAACTTAAACGGTCTACACGTTCACAGGACAAGAGTTCGTTAGAGCTCAAGGGAGCAGAAAAGCAAAGAGATCTTGTCCTTTCTTGCCCAATGAAAATCCAGTTTCAACTAAGCATGCAAAGGCTACTGGTAAATCAAGTCTTGTCTCCCTTTAAGGATATGTCTTGGTCACAATAATGTGCTCCTTTTAATTGATTAAGAGATAATTATTTACTCAGATAAAGTTTGAATGCATGGTTTGCAGGATTTGTTTCTCATCCACTGATATCCCGAAAATCAAATTACCAGAAATAATTGATTTAAGTTGGAAGTCACGGAAAGTATCGAGGATGGGCATGGTTGGACACAACAACAATATTATTTCTGCATTGAATTCCCTAGCTAGATGAAAGTGGGAATGTTCTTTAGATAAGCCATTAGTTTCTAAAAAAATTATTTGCTTGGATATTGTGGAGAACTATAAAATTCTAGCAAGTGTTCAAATTTGTTTTATTGTAACTATCCTTCATTTTATAGTAACTGGAATTATAATATTTAAGTAACTGAATTAATAAATATGAAAAAGAAAAATATAAAAAAAATTGTTATCATGTAAGTTATAATAATGGAAATAGCTAATAAACACAATACCACATAAAAAAATGAATATGCCAAATTTTACTCTCATACGACACAGATATTAAGTTCATGATTAAAATTCATAAAAATTATTTGTTTTAGAGGATTTAATACCGAAATTCTAATCGGAGGAAAATAATCAGGTCATTATTAATACATGAGTTAAGTTTTATTAGTATATGGGTTAATTTATACCATCATGGGACTATATTCCTTTTAAGATTTGATCTAATAGTTATTTTCAAGGATACCGATGAAAATGGACAAATATTCTTTAAATTTTCCAATTATAGTACAGGGATAAAATTTATTTAAAAAATGATTTGTCGGAATCGATTAAATAATACTTATAATATCTAATAATATTTTGTATAACAAATGTTAAGATTAAAAAAATTTAAAGTAATAATCAATCAATAACATGACATAGACATAGAGTATAAGGGCAAGATGGGATTTGACCCTTAGTGGTTTGGCTTGGATGATACCTATCAATAGATTAATTTTGATTATAACAAACACTCAACAAATATGTCATTTCACATGTGGTGTATGAAGTGGTATGGTGGTATTGTGGTTAGAAAGTTAGTGGTCAATTTCTAATGGTAACTTTTTTCTAAAATTTCATAACCAACACCGAGAATATGACATTTCACATGCATAAAATGTCATTATAATTATATAATTATGTTGGTCTAATATATTTTTTTGGAAGAGTTTGAGTTTGAATACAAACACTACAAGAAAAACGGCTAAATATGACCGAAAAATTTCAGTCAAATTTAACCAAATATGAATGTGCGGTCATATTTGATTAAATATGACGACATTATGTCAGTCTTTTTAGGCTGGTCAAATTTAGCAAAATCGGTCATATTTAGTTAAATATGACAGACGACAGTCGAATTTATAAATTTGACTGACACATTATCAGTCATTTTTATAAATTTGATTGGTTTAGTATATAGTCAAATTTATAAATATGACCACATTTGAGTTGGTCAAATTAGTAAAAATGACTGATTTTGGTCAAATATAACAAGAAAATGTGACTATTATTAGCGAAATAATTACAGAGCCTCTATAGGAGACCAACATATCCATAATATGAATTGACTTTTAATTTTAAAAAGTAAGCTGCTAGACATTAGTTGTTGTATCCCAAGGATTAGCTACTAGATAACACTAGATTTTTAGTCTATAGAAAAATAAACGTACTGACCAGCATCTTCATCTTCGTTTTCATCTTTGTTGCTTTGAAAATTATTATGGTTCAATGTCACATTATTGATTCCAATACCTTGCATCATTTGCACAATTGGAGTAATTGCAAAGCCCTGTATATTATTGGCTAATAGTAAAAAAAATTGCTCAAAATAATAAACCTTAAAAAGAACAGAAAGCAAATTCAAACTAAACCATATCTAATTTAAAGAATGCAAATTATTTATCAGAACTTAGGCTGATCAAGGGTGATCAAGGGTTGTGTAATGTAGCTATAAAAATAATGATAGTGCAAGTATATGTGCAAGAGCCAAAACACTTTATCAAGTCAATACTAAAAATTATTTACTTTATCATATCAGCATGTATATATACACACAAATATATATAGTAGAACTTGATAAAACTAGAAAAGAATCACAAAACATGCACTAGTACAAAAACTGTCATACGCGTCTGTTGAAATAGGTTATTTGCGTCTGTTCTCAACTGACGCGTAGGGAGGAGTTGTATAGTTAAAGAGTATATGTTGCTGTTGGGCAACAGACGCATATTGTTTATTGCGTCTGTGAGGAACATACGCGTATACCATAAGACATCCACATAAAATTTGAAACTTTTGCTTCTGTTTTTTTCAACAGATGTAAAAAGTTTTTTGGAGCTGCTCATAACAGACGTATAAGCTAAAAAATGGACCTAAAATGTTCCTTTACATGTCATTAAAAAAGTGTTTAGAAAAAGATATAAACTATGACGTTCCAATAATGGAAAAGACACGATTTATTTTATTAAGCTAGTTTACAAGACACAATCTACCTAAAACATACACAAATGATTAGATGTCTATGGTTGTAATGTACTATATTGCACTAAATTTAAGGTTGGGATTAGGTAATATCTAGAAAAGATATGTGACATTTGGCTATCATTTTACATGTACAACTGGACTAGAAAAAAGTAGTACAATAATTTTAATCGTAAATAAAGACAATAAATAAAATCACTTGAGCATTTAAATTTTTGAAAATAAAATGCATACCTTTAAATCTTCTAAAATATAGAACTTTATTTAGTGCACCCAAATTAAATTTTTATAGCACGTTATTGCTTCTTTAATGATGCAGAGAATAATTTATATGCTAAATTCAAACTCATTATAATATTTAAAAAATATTAAACAAAGAAAGAGTTCACATAATTCCTGCCTGCCAATTTTCTTGGAGATGCTTAGTGTATTAATCATCGGTTGAAAAAATCCAGGGTTCATTTTCTAGAATGTATTTCATCTTTGTGAGGAGATGCACTGTGAGATAGTGCGGCTAGATGGTAGATGGGGATAAATAATTCCTATTACGAGGGTTATGTACCGAAGAACTAACCTTACTGTCATTATTTTTCCGGGATGAGTACATAATCTTTATAGAAATTATGATTTATTAACAAATTAAATTTGTATACATTGTGGAAAGGTGATAACTTAAAATTTAAGTGTTAGTGTTTCCACAAGAAAAATACATAATCAATGATTCAAAGAACTTCAAAATGCAAAGCCAACCGTGTACAATAATATTCTAACTGATAACTAGTTCCCAATATAGCACTGCTTCATGGACTTAATAGTATGCATACGGTGTGTTTCTAGGGCTAGAGCTTTAATTAAACAAAGAATATTTATTTTATCACAAGGCTACACTTAGGTAATAAGTCAAAAACCAGAAACTTCAATTTATATAGGTGAAAAGATAAACAATACATATGTATAACAAATCACCCCTCTGTATCAAATATGTATATACACATGAGCTGACATTTGTATAAATAAAAAAAACTAAATTAGATAATAGGACATTATAACTCAACAAAATCCTACACATGATGTGTGAAATAGCATATGCAAACTAAAAGAATCGCGAATTTATTCACAGAGGCACCCAAATTCTAAGAACTTATACAAAGAACTAAGTCTTGCAAAATTACTCCAGTAATATAGATATAGATATAGGTGTTTGCATATATGAAATGAGTAAAACAAAAGACGTTGTAGAACCTGTGTTCTTATTTCTGCAAATGAGATATATACAACATAAATAGAAAACATGCATGCTAACTGATGGCTAGAAAATAGCGTTTAACTTCCTAAAACTTCTCTACTATCCTAACGTTTATTTTCCACGACTCTCCTACACTTTCTCAACTACGTGCAGACTAGTTCAAATAAATTACTTCTCCTAAATAATAATAATAATAACTACTAGTTTAGATTAATTAAATCAACATTCTCCCCTTAATTTAAACTACTAAGCCACTGTTTGGAGATCACGAACACCAAGCAGCTGTCTCATCTTCTCGAACCGTGCTGTAGGTAGTGCCTTTGTTAATACATCTGTCCGCTGCAAGTCTGTACTCACATGTTTAACCACAATGTCACCATTCTGAACACACTCCCTTATAAAATGGGAATGAATGTCGATGTGCTTACTACGTCCATGGAAGACTGGGTTTTTGGCTAAGTCGATTGCACTCTTGTTGTCAATGTAGAGCACTACTGGTTCTATATACTTACCAGTCACTTGACTCACCATTTTCCTCAGCCATATGGCCTGGCAGGCTGCTGCAGTGGCCGCCATAAACTCGGCCTCACACGACGATAACGCCACACTTCTCTGCTTCTGTGATGCCCAGGTTACCAGTCCTTCATCTAGGTAAAACACCATGCCCCCTGTACTTCATCGATCATCAACGTGACCAGCGAGATCGCTGTCAGAAAAACCTGTCAATAATTCACTGCCACTGCCCTTCACATAAACCAAGCCATAATTCAGGGTCCCTCTGATATATCGTAGAACTCGCTTTGCTGCTAACTCGTGCATGACAGTAGGAGTTTCCATATATCGACTTATAATACCAACTGTGTAGGCTATATCTGGCCTTGTGTGAACTAGATAGCGGAGACCCCCAATCATACTCTTGAATTGAGTAGTATCAACTCGTTTTCCCCTTCATCTTTCACAATGCTCTCCTTTGGGTCCATCGGAAATCTAACAGCATTACAGTTCCACATACCAGCTCTATCTAAGATTTTCTTCGCGTAAGCTGCTTGCTTCAGCTGGATTGCACTCGCTCTTTGTTTCACCTCCAAACCCAAATAGTAAGACAGCTTACCCAAGTTGCTCATCTTAAACCTCTCCCCCATCTGGTTTTTGAACTCGTCAATACTCGAAAGCTTTGTCCCTGTAACCAGTAAGTCATCTACGTAGACTATAATTACTAGAACATCATTACCTATCATCTTTGTGTATACAGCATGCTTGTAAGGGCACCTCAAAAATTCGAGCTTCTCCAGATATTTGCTCAGTTTCGAGTACCATGCACGGGGTGCTTGTCGTAATCCATATAGTGCCTTAATTAACTTTTAAACAAGGTGTTCCGGCCCCTTTTTAATGAACCCTTCCGGCTGCACAACATAAACCTCCTCAACTATTTCTCCGTTTAGGAATGCCGACTTTACATCCAAATGAAGGACCTCGCAGCCGTATCTCGCAGCTAATGCCAACAAAATTCTCAAAGTCTCAAGACATGTCACAGGAGCAAAGTTCTCTTCGAAATCTCTACCTTGTTTCTATACGTACCCTTTCGCCACAATACATGCTTTATACTTGAGAATGTTTCCACTTGCGTCCCTCTTCGTTTTGTAAACCTTTTTTAACCCGATGGCCTTGTGTCCGGGTGGAAGCTCAGTTAACTGCCAGGTTTTATTCTTTTCCACAGCTTCAATCTCAAATCTCATGGCTTCTCTCCAGTCTTGTCCAGTAGCAGCCATTGCATAGTTTGTAGGTTCCTTCAGCCCTGCTAACATGACCTCTTTATCATCCAACTCAATCTCTTGTATGTCGTCGTAAATTTCACTCAATGGACGATGCCTTCTTGGCCCACTTGAGCTTGCAGTGCTTGTAGATGCTGCAGAGATTGCAGTAGATGAACTCGGTGTCACCACAGTCTCTGTTACAGAAGGGTTGTGCACAGACTCAGTTTCTAGAAAAACTCAACCCCCCAGTCATATCATTGAATATTTCTTCACCATCTGCGTCATTAGAGTTATCTTCCTCAGTTCCACTATTTGCCCCAAAAACCACAAACGTATCTCGATTTCTTCCGTCTGTTCCTTCATTACTCTCCCACTGCCATGCCTTGTGTTCCTCAAAGACTACATCGCGGCTGACATGAACTGTTCCTTGTTCTGGATCGTATAACCTATATGCTTTCGATTCAGGCTCCTTACCAAGGTTAATCACCAGTTTACTACGATCATCTAACTTTGTTGTATACACTGAGGGAATTTTCATATGTGCCAAGCAACCAAATACCTTTATGTGCCCGATGTCTGGTTTAATTCCCGACCATGCTTCAAATGGACTCATGTCTATTACAGCTCGTGTTGGTAGATGATTCAACACATAAATTGTGTGTCGAATAGCTTCCCCCCAAAACGTCAAGGGAAGTTATTTCTCCTTCAAAAAACTTCGGGCCATTTCAAGAACAATTCTATTTCGCCTTTCGACTACCCCATTTTGTTGGGGCGAGTATGGGGCAGTAAAGTGTCTTGTTATACCCACATCTTCACTGTATACAATAAACTGTTTAGACATGAACTCGCCACCCCTGTCCGTTCTAAGTGTTCTCACCTTCCGTTCATCTCCATTCTCGACTTGTGCTCGAAATTTCTTAAAGGCCTCAAAAGCCTCATCTTTGCTCTTCAGTAAGTATCCCCACATAACTCTGTTGTAATCGTCTACGAGCAAGAACATATACTTATTGCCACCAGTTGTTGCCGGAGTAATCGGCCCACACAGATCACCGTGGACGAGTTCTAACACTTTGCTTGCACTGAAATTTGCTCTACCTGGAAAAGATGTTCTCTTCTGTTTTGACATTAAACAACCAGTGCACATACTAGTTTGCACTTTTATTTCAGGCATGCCTTGTACCATGTTAGTTGCACTCATAAGATTCATGGCATTGAAATTGACATGCCCAAGATGAGCGTGCCAAAGCCAAGCTACTTCATCACTTTTCGCCAACATACATTTCGAACAGGCATATATACACAAAAGATTTTCTTACCTTCATAATCAATCTCTCTTGGCTGTCGTAGACCCACAGGTGCACTCCATTCATTATAACTTTGTTCCCATTTTCCGCAAGTTGTCCCAAACTGATGATGTTGTTACACAATGAAGGAATATAGTAAACATCTTTTAGAAGTTTTTCCTCCCCATTTTTGTACTTGAAACTAATGGTACCTTTCCCCTCGATTACCACTGTAGAACCATCGCCAAACCTCACTTTTCCATTCACATTCTTTGCTATCTATTTGAACTTGGATAGTTGTCCCATCATGTGATTACTAGCACCATTGTCTAGATACCAAAGGTTCGATTCCCCTTGCAATGTCTCTGTATCTTTGTTCAATTTTGGCACTATCTGTTCCTCGTTAATCAGCATTACATGTTGGCCCTCGTCAGTTTTTTCAACCATTAGCAACGCTGGTTCATCGTCTTGCATCTGAGCCATGTTCACTTCTTCTCTTGACTCTTGTCCTCGCTTTGGTTTTTTACAATCTGCAGCATAATGGCCGAAGCCTTGACAATTGTAGCACCTTAGCTTTCCTTTGTCATGACCACCACGTCCATAATCCTCACGGAACTTTGATCCAGCTGAGCCTTCTCCCTTACCTGATCGTTTCAGCTACTCTTCTCGAGTCAGCAATAGTTTACTATCATCTTTCTCTTTCTTTGACCACTCCTCCTCAGTCATCAATAGTTGTCCTCCACTCGGTTCTACTGACCCCTTTAGACGCTCTTCATGCGCCCTCAACGAGCCTACTGTCTCTTCAACAGTCATCGAATCCACATTCCCAAATTGTTCGATTGTGGAGGCTATTTGTAGAAACTTGGTAGGAACGGCACGAAGCAATTTTTTAATGATATAACCTTCATTCATCTCTTCACCAAGAGCCCTTATATTTATCACCAAACCATTGAGTTTCATACAGAAATCGTTAAGTGGTTCTGTCTCTTTGATACTCGGCGCATCAAACTCAGCCTTGAGAGTTTGAATCTTTGCTGTCTTCACGCGATCGGCTCCAAACACATAGTTTTAACAGCCTCCCATGCAGCCTTCACAGTCTTATTCTCAGCAAATGACAGCAAGATATCCTCAACAATGCCTTAATAAATGGCTGCCAATGCAATCTTGTCTGTGCGATCATCAACTACCGCCTTGGGATCATCCTTTTCTATCGCGTTCTACACTCCATGGGCTTGCATATAGACCCTCATCTTGATTGCCCATGCTGCATAATTACTCCTAGTTAACATAGGATATGTCAACCCAATTGCTCCATCTTTTGTTTTGCTGTTTTCCATCGAGTTGGATTTAGGGATATATTTTGGCATTCACCGTAATCACCTCGCTCTGATACCAGATTGTAGAATTACTCCAGTAAAATAGATATAGATATAGGTGTTTGTATATATGAAACGAGTAAAACAAAAGACGTTGTAGAACCTGTGTTCATATTTCTGCAAATGAGATAGATACAAATATAAATAGAAAACATGCATGCTAACTGATGGCTAGAAAATAGCGCTTAACTTCCTAAAACATCTCTACTATCCTAACGTTTATTTTCCACGACTCTTCTACACTTTCTCAACTACGTGTAGACTAGTTCAAACAAATTACTTCTCCTAAATAATAATAATAATAACTACTAGTTTAGATTAATTAAATCAACAACTCTAAGGTTGTAAACTCTTTAAAGCAACTGTTAGACTACAACAGGATATTTAAAACACTACCCCATATTTTCTTTTCATTTCCTCAATTTTTATTGTACTAAGATTTATTCATGTCATATATACACACACATATACCAATACTATGTATTGAGGTATATATATAAACATAGAAATTATAGACATAAACACGGAAAATAAGGTCATTTCATGTGTTGCCCTAAGAGATGTACTATACAACTAAACTCTAGATACAAAAATAATTGTTACGTGTGAATTGGTGTAGATGGTAAATTACGGCTTGCAAAATCTAACCAATACGGAGATTAGCAAAATGAAGATGGGTGAATTGGGCTTTCAACTTGTAGATGAAGATGCAGATTACGACTGAATCGAGGGTGGTAGATGGGCACAATTGCAACTTCTATAATTAGGGATGAAGTTATTCACAAGGTTTGAAGTAACGTTGTTTAAATTGGGGGTCGGTGGTTTAAGAAGGAAAATTAGGAAATACTCCATAATTTTTAATTTACTTACTTTTTAAGCGACTGATATTGGTTAAAGTGACATATATGGTAATTAACAGGCATATATCATTGTCTTATGTGTCTCGGAGTGGAAAGACAGACGCAAAAACATATCATTAACTTGCATATATGTCAGGTTAGGTTTAAATAGCCATATTAGATATTTTAAATGTCTGTTTTATTTACAACAGACACAAATAAGGTGACGCATATGGTAGTTTTTGTACTAGTGATGATAAATAAAGAAGAATCAAACAAGTCAGGGGTAACCAATTGAAACATTGTTTGTAATAATTATGTAAACTTTATGGGATCTTTTTAGCAACCTAATATTTTTATTTCATTGACACAAACAGATGGTTGCTTTAGAGGGAAGAAACTTTTAATAATAGGTAAGCAATAAGAATAATCATCACAGTAGTGATAGGAAAAATAATGGCCAACCTCACGGACTTGAATTAATTTAAAGGAAATCATAAAGTTTCGCAAAATATCTCATGAAAAGGTCTAAAAAGTGAAGTTTAAATACACAAGACAAACCTGCGGAACAATATGCTTATTTGCCCATTCTGGACCAAATTCCTCTATGTAAAGCACTTCAAGTTACTGGAAGCGGCATCTTAAACTGAGTAAACCTGCACCAAAGAAGAATATTCCAATGAATAAAGTATCTCACGAATAGAATCTTCACGCAAATTTGCAAAATGCTTTAATTTACGGTGGAATACATAATAATGCCCTTGTAAAAAGGAGGACCCTCTAATATTATCGGATTGTAATACAGGGCCCGCTAAGGAGTTGTTTAGGAAAACACAAATGAATCCAATAACAGAAAAAATAATGAGTCTCTTGTGTTGGCAAGAAAAACCTAGCAGTAAATTAAAAAATATACAAGTCAATCATCCAAAAAAATAATAAGTGTAAATATATATTTTATCTTGCCAAAAAATTTGAGTGCATTCTCAGCCTTTCTCCTAGTCCCGGAGCTTGATGAGCTTGTCATCAGACGCTGACAAAACATATGCAAGGCTTGGATGGAGATCCAATGACTTGATGTAGTCTGTGTGTGCTTTAAATTCTTTTATCTTATCCTATGTGTTGTAGTTGTATATACCAATCATTTTGTTATTGGCTCCAACTATAAACCAATATTTTTCAGGTATACAGTTTGCACATCTAAATGCAAACAATCATATAAAATCACAGTTGGTCTTGTAATCCATCATAAACTAGTACAAAACTTACAGGATAATAAATTTAAATCATCAAGATACAAGGGGTGATGGAAATGTACCTCGTGTTTCAGCAAATTTAAAGGACTTCTCCATATTTCTGTAATACTAAAGATAAATTAAGTAGGCAGTTCAAATATATGTTTGTATTGTAAAATATAAAATAGAGACACAACTAATTAAAACATAAAAATATCAACTTGCTTTGTACTTGTAGTTCCAAATTAACACAATTCTCGAGTATAAACTCAGTATTTCCCTGCACAAAGAACGTCGGATTGTGGAAGCACGAGAGGATGACCTTTATTTTAAATATTTGCTCTCACAATCATAAAATCTGGATATATCATCTTATTGTATATTGACAGAATAAATTGACGTATTTCCACCCCTATTCATCTTAGCTTCTAAATACCCAACCTAGTTTCAAATGAGAGATAAACTCCAGATTTATAACATTTCCAAATAACTCGAGTTTGACCTTAACCAGGTACATAGGCTCAAATCAGTTGGATAAGAAAAAACTTAGACTAGAGTTATAGACTTTATTCAGTTATATTTATTTACTACTCGGATAAGAATTATTGCCCTACCCTTAAAAATATAAAAGAAATATTACCAGGAGTTAGTTGTTCACCTTTAAACAAGTTAACAACTTTATAATCATAATCAATCTCTGCTTGAAGCACAGCTAAATTCAATACCTACCCACCCTATTTTCTGTCCATAATACCACATTCAAAAACTAAAATCCGACACATGATACATTTTCTTAATTCAATAATGCCAAACAGATCAACACTATAAATGAACAATACTTTTGGACACATCTCAGGACTAGGAACAATAAACATTAAGAACATAAACATCAAAACGAAGCCCTGAATTTGAAATCATCTTAAATTATAGCCTTGAAATGCAAAGCCCTAATTATTAGAATACCTAAAATTATATATAAAAAAAGATTATAGGTGGTTTAAGGTGAAATAAATATAAACAAATCAATTGAGCCCTAACTTCCTAACTTCATTTAAGCCCTAATTAGAAATCCAAAATCCCAATTACTTACCAGAGATTGAAAGTGGTGTCAAAAGAAAGTGAGGGTGGTACTAAGAGAGATTAGCCGGAGAGATTAGCCAGAAAGAGAGAGCAGAGAGCGAGGGAGAGTGGAAGTGTGGAAAGTGAGAGACGATTGAGATAGGGTGTTTGAGTCGGAGAGAGTTGATTGAGTGCGGTTGTATGAAAATTTGGGCGGCATTAGCCCAAAAGTTTGCCCGCCCTAGACCAAAAGTTTTCCGTGACTGAGTCCAATATAGTTAAACTTCCATAAAATATTACTCAATAAATAAATAGCCTTGATTAAATAATAATTTTTAATAATCCTGACTCAGATCAGTTAATATAAATTAATTATTCACTTATTTAATAATTTAATATTGTTTATAAAATTACATAAGTCTCGTATAATATATAAATTAATAATTTCATCTTATATTAAAATTATATATTTTTTCTAAATTATATTTTTAAAATAAGACTATAATGTAAACTTACTTTTTTATGAAATTTATTTCGACCTACACAAAAGTAAGCAATATTATTGTTTTAAGGACATCATTTAGAACGATTACAATAATGTCATAATCTTCCTTTTCATCTTCTTTCCATTTTTTATAATAGTATTAATTATTTGTTCTATTTTCTCCATAATAATCAATAACATTTTCGGTATTCATTGGCATCACGATAATCAATAACATTTTCGGCATATATATTTGTAAAAATATGTTTAAAAGAAATTAAAAATGATGTATATCGATAAATTAATAAGATTATTAATTGATTTATTAATTAATATTTTGAGTAATTAATAATTTTTTCTAGTCCCGAGTGTATTAATTTATCGAGGTTTACCTATAGGTAGAAAATACTTAAACTATATTATAATAATAAATCTTGAAGTAATTATCACTAATAGTAATTGAAGTAATTAGGAAAATATATCTCGTTGGTGAGACATGAGAATACCTGTAGGCCTTGCATGCGACCCCTTGGAGTCTGATCATGCGATGTGGCCTTATGGAGAACAGGGCCTCGCATGCGACCCATTAGAGTCTGGTCATGCAATGTGGTTGTAGAGAGAGTACGTGAGATCGAAGGAGACCTAGCCACGCATAGCGATCCTTCCTCCCATTCGACCCCTTAGGCCTGGTCATGGGTCTTCAAGTCAAATAGAGAATAAGTTGATAGCGAAATATCTCCTTTTAGGACTAGCCTTGGATGCCTTCAATTTTTGTATTGTAATAGAGATTTTTTTCATGTTATGCGATCTCAGAAATATATTGTGAATGTTGACCTCGAAGAGGTCCTTCCAAGTGTGATATAAAACCCTATGATGTGTCCCCTATGAGATCATGTAATCATAAGATGTTGTAATTATATCTTCTGTCTAGCTTGTATGTGAGTTTGTCCTCCAACTGATATATTAGAGCCTCTCCAAAATATGGAGAAATTACTCCTTACTTGTTAGTATGGGTGCAGGACTGACCACTTGATAATATGGGGACATGCTACCCCTCATACTAATATTGTTGTAGGCCACCCCTCCTAGTAATATGGAGTCATGCATGATATGAGGAGATGACTCCCCTCTTAGTAGTGTAAGGACAGGACTCCTCTCTTAGTAGTATGAGGACAAAACTCCCCTCTTAGTAGTATGAGGACGAGACTCCCCTCCTGTTGAGAGGTGGACTTGATCTCTATCTTGTTGAGAGGTGGACAAGACTCTCTTCCCGATTGAGAGGTGGACAGGACTCCAGTCGTGTTGAGAGGTGGACATGACCCCCTTACTGCTGGAGAGGCGGATAAGACTCATCTCCTAGTAAGAGGAGGGGATGACTAACTTTCTTTTAAGAGAAGGGCACGACTCACCTCCTAGTAAGAGGTGGACATGCCCCCCTTCCTGTTGGAGAGGCAGTCACGACTCACCTCATAGTAAGAGATGGGGAGGTGTCACCTCCTAGTAATAGGTGAACATGACTATCCTTCTTTATATATTCTCACATGTCATTATGCAAAGTCTTGGTCAATATGCGGTACATGATCCCGATCCATATACAAATTAGGAGATATCTTCTATATTCTTGAGCGTGTTTATTAAGTCCAATATTATTATTAATTATTGTAATGGGTCAGTTTATAGCCTATATCCATATTTGGGCATAACCTATATATATATATCATTTATAATTATATAATAATGTGGTGAGGATAACTATAGCTGTCTTTAGTGTTAAATATAGTACCAACTATCCATTTATGCATTTATAAGACATAGTATATGCATTGAAGTATATATTTTTTATTTTGGTCCAATATTATAGATGGACTATTTTATGCATTCGACTTAATCTTATATGTACTTTATTTATTACTTACTATTATAAATTCGTATCTGTATATTTATAATGTGCTGAAAGCAAGAGTCGATTGACTAAGGGTGTGATGTGAGCTTTAACATCACTTTAAATTATATTTATATTGATATATGCTTTTAACATTGGTCTTCTAAATAATGGATGTCCAACTACCGATATCTTTTATCAGAATTCTAGTAGTGCCTCCATTTAAACCGTTTTTGACTTACTTGATATATAATTACCGTCATTAAAACTAAAATCCGTATAGTTGGAACATTAAATTTTTTTCATGAACCCTTCAAAACTAACAAAGTTAACATCCGTATAATTGGATCGTTAAAATTAAACTTGGAAAATCACAAAACTAGTAATCCTTTCAATTAACGGCCTAACCTCTGAATACAAATCTTAAATCATGTATCTCCCACAAATATTTGAACAATATAATATATTTTTGATATAATTTTTACACGCGTATTACTATGTGTTAATTAGTTTTTAATGTATATATTATGTTCTCGTACTAAACATTTATTTATATCATTTAAAATAAATTTGACCGGTGACTAAAATAATTCTTAATATGTTGTTTATGTTATTAGAGTACCCCAGTATTTTTTTAAAAATTTAATAAATAATTTCATATTTATTAATATGTTGTTTATGTTATTAGAGTACCTCGCATACCCTGCAAACCTTGGTTGCTGATTCTTCTTAGAAGATGAGGAGTCAGAGCTTTTGCTAATTCGTGGGTACTTGTCCTTAGCGTCATACTCCTGATCCGTCTTCCTCTTCTTGCCTCCAGTAGGTTCGTTATTCACAGCTGTCTTCTTCATACTCTCCTCCATCTTGATATACTTTCCGGCTCTATCCTGGAGCTGCAACATACTCTCGGGAGGGAATTTAGCCAGGGACATCTTAAAGAACTCATCACTAGTCCCTTGCTGTAGGGCTATCATAGCTACCTTATCATCAAGATCACGGAGCTTCAAAGCCTCCTTTATAAACCGATTCAGATACTCTCTCAAGGACTCCTTTACTCCTTGGATTATGCCCATGAGAGAGGCTGAACTCTTCTCGTACACTCTGCCACTTATAAATTGATTGATAAAAGCTTGGCACAAGTCGTTAAAGGACCCAATAGAGTTTGAAGGCAGACGACTATACTAACTTTGAGCCATACGCGACAGGGTTTGAGGGAATGCCTGACACTTAATAGCGTCATTCATGGGCTGTAGCAGCAGGGCATTAGAGAACGTCCTAACATGGTTAGCAGGGTTGCCAGTACCATCGTATGCTTTGATGGTGGGCATCTTGAACTTCCTAGAAATGTGAGTGTTCATTATCTCATCAGTGAATGGTGGGTTTGGATCATTGGAATCTCCCAGGTGTATAAGATCACTTGGATCAGCCCTTGGGGCAACTGCCCTTCTTGTTATTGGACCATCCAGATCTATGATTGGGGGAGGACCTCTTCCTCTTGGAGCAAGTGGGGGTCTTGGAGTCAGTTGTGCCTCTAGGTCACACTTCAACCTTTGGATCTCAGCTTCATGTGCCCTGATCCTCTCTTGAACGTCTTGGGGGATCATCCCTTGAGTGCTCCTCGAGCGTTGTTTAGTATCAGCCATTGGTTCTTTGCCAGCATGTCTCCTTCTTAGAGCAACATCATCATCAGGTTCATCATCAGGTAATTCAGATTCTTTTTTAGTATAAGGTCCTGAGAATTCTTGATCCTCCGGAATAGGAGCCCAGCCACGTATGTATTAGGGTATCCACCCTTGTGCTTCACCCCTATCAGAGTGTCCACTCCCTTCAACTTCAGGGTATAGAGGCATCCCGTAAGGGTGGTTAGTGGTCACGATCATCGAGTACTCATACCCAACGGGCTGAGAGCTCACAGGTGCATGTACCTATTGCAATTGGGGATTCATTCCTTGAGGAGCCGGGGGATTCGGCCCTTGTGGCTGAGCCTCAGTTGCCCCTACCAGGGTTCCTCCTTGTGAGGAGGCATAAGTTGAGTGAGGTGGTACTTCCACCGCTGATGCGACTGTTCGTTATGGAACAGGAGTGTCTGTTCCACCATTATTTCTTCGCCGTGTATTCACCTTGGTTGTTGTAGTCTTCTCACAGACGGCACCAAATGTTGTGGAATAAAAACCTGAGTACTTTAGTATTTAATGCTAGTGTTGGTGAGCTTCGAGCTTTAATGGCTGCTCTTGCGTTCGGGACTATCGGTCCTAGCAAGATGCCTATGTATCTCTGTGTTGTAGAGAATCAAGCCAAAAACGTAGTTCTAGATTGAGGGGTAGAGCCCTTTATATAGTGGTGAGTCTAGGGTTAGACTTCTGTTGGGAGACTTGGTGGACAAGTCTCCAACTTAGATGGTGAATAGGAGTCCTCTTGGGGAAGGGGATCCAGAACCTTCTATGTAGGACTTTGAGTCCGTTTAGAACACATGTCTCTGCTCTTCCAGCCGTATTGGGCCTAGTCCGTGAACAGCTCGTGTTCGTGGACTTGGATGACCTCCGCTGGTGGGCCTTGATTGCTTGGGCCGTTGTAGGACTGTTACGAAGCTTAAACCAGACATGCCTGCTCCGAAGCTTGGACCAGACAGGCCTGTGTTGGACTTTTCGGACAAGAAGCCCAAGTACAATTAATGTGATATTAATGTGTCTTTAGGCTGTATTTTTATCCATATTACATACCATTCGCGATTCCAATAAAATTTTATTCTATCTCAAGAGGTGCTATGGATTTAGTTTAGGATGAAGAAGAACCGTGCTTATACTTCCATAGAAGGTGCGCCAAAGCTTGTGAATGAACTTGCTGACATAATAGATTTATCATCCACAAACTCAATGAATTCAGATGTGCTACGAAAAGAGGGGAATTTAAATTGTAATCCTTTTTCAATGAGGTAACCCTCTTTCCCCTTGCTTAGATGCATTTCACTTTCTAGAATATATCTATATGGATATAAATGTGGACTTAGCTTTCCTGGACATATATATATATAATGCATACTATGAGGCATCTTGAATGTTTTGTTTTATAACATTTTTTTGTTGAATAATATTTGAATCAATCAAGGAGTTGTCGTAATACCCTAAGATTTAGAGAGATCTTGATTTTAAATTATGATATCCAAGGTGGTCGAGCCCTCCCATCCTCTTCTTTAAAATTTGTTCTGTGCTCGATTTGTGCACTCTACGGGTGCAGAAACAGTTGAATATAACACTTTAACAAATTCATGCCTTTTCAAATTTCTTGAGATTTTTTAAGAGTAGTTTACTTAATATTTAATTATTGTGATACATAAATAAATTACTTTATGTATGTAGTCTTGGAGTACGTGGCTGATGTGATAAATGATTTGTGTTCATTTCGAATATACCAAACTCGAGTTTAGACATGAATATTAGTTCTATAAAGTTACACATCATTATTCGGTATATTAAAACTTTGTTTGATTAAAAGTTCATCTGAGTTCAATTCATTTGTGTTTTGTCACTTGAAGCACTACTGCTCAAGATTTTTCAATTAAGCTCAGGGTTGATGGAGGTAGATAGACTTCTATCATGTTTACTTTTTTTTTTGTTACTTGGAGGGGTGTATTCATTTCACATTTTAAAGGATCAATAATAATCCATGGTTTTTAAAAAAAAAATTCGTTAATTTTAATTGTTTGTGGGTTTTGAGGGAGTCGATAAAAAACTTTTGTATTCATTTCTTTAAAATTTGTTCTGTGCTCGATTTGTGCACTCTACGGGTGCAGAAACAGTTGAATATAACACTTTAACAAATTCAAGCCTTTTCAAATATCTTGAGATTTTTTAAGAGTAGTTTACTTAATATTTAATTATTGTGATACATAAATAAATTACTTTATGTATATGGTCTTGGAGTACGTGGCTGATGTGATAAATGAAAACCCGATTGCTTGCATCCCCGTCAATGGTATAAATAAAAGTACATGGGAGCAACAACGAGGATCAGTAGATATTTCTCGTCATAGGTGGTGGCGATGTAAAACTTGTGTCCGAGAGATTTCCCCTTATAGTGTTGATGCTGTTGATAAAAGATCGAACGAACTAGAAGACTGTGCAAAGTTATTGTCTATAGACTCATGTAATATGAATGTAAATTGTCAACATTTCTCGATGCAGTATTCCTTTACCATTACTTATATTTTCTTAAGGGATTAAAAAACATGATTTTCGTCAAACTCGTTCGAGTTCGTCCTTGTATGAGTTCGATAATTTTATTCAATTTCTCTTATCGAAAACGAGTTCGAACAACATAATTTGTTCGATAATTTTAATGAACATAATCAAGTTTTCAAGTTGTTCGACTTGAGGTCGGTTTATGTTCAGCTCGAGTTCGACTCATTCGTTAAACTCGAGTTTGATTCGACAAAAATAGTTGTATATAAAATATATATTATTCATAATTTATATTTAATTAAATTTATAATTACTTAAAATAAATATTATTTTTTAAAAAAATTTTAAATAAAAATATAGGTAAAAATTACTTTTTAAAATAATATATAATGTTCATAAACAGTTCGTTTTCGGTTCATCTCTATATATTCGTGAACGATTTGTGTTCGTTTCGAATATACCGAACTCGAGTTTAGACAAGAATATTAGCTCGGTAAAGTTACACATCATTATTTCGTATCTTAAAACTTTGTTTGATTAAAAGTTCATCTGAGTTCAATTCGTTTCTGTTTTGTCACTTCAAGCACTACTGCTCAAGATTTTTCAATTAAGCTCAGGGTTGATGGAGGTAGATAGACTTTTATCATTATTACTTTTTTTTGTTACTTGGAGGGGTGTATTCATTTCACATTTTAAAGGATCAATAATAATCCTTCAAAAAATCTTGTAGAGTCTAGCTGATTTTGTGAAATTTCGAGAAATCCTTCAAAATCTCATGTATTTTAAAGAGATTTCAAAAGATTAAAAATGAACTAGTAAATCCATCAAACTCCACAAGGTTTTCAAATAAAAAAATCCACAGACTTTTGAATACCATCCGATTTTGATGGACTTTTAAAAATTCAAATTGAATAATGTCGTCAAATTTTGGTAGATTTTTTAAAATTTAATTTGAATACACTCATATTTTAAAAGATTTTCTAATCACTATTAAATACCATCAGATTTTAAAAGATTTTTTAAAATCTTAATTGAATGCCCCTTGATTTCAAAAATCCACATAAATATTTCAAAATCTTGATTGAATACACCCCTCATAAACATAAATAGACACACCCCCCCCTTATTTTTGACAAGATTTAAACCCACAAAAAGGCTAAACCAAGAGGTGTGGGGTTACAGTATTATGTTTATGTATTATATAAGTAATATCTATATTCTATTTTTTGCTCCCATTATACTTTGCATTTGAAAACACTACATCGGTATGTTCTTTAAATTGTTGTTTTTTTAATTATTGTTATTTGATCTGTAACAAAAGCTAATTATGTATAGGTTCCCACAAAAAGAACAATACTAAACCTCTGCAAAGGACGTAAACATGGTCCACAGTATTGGCGAAAGTGAAGCAGAGATCCCATATAATGTTTCACTACAATTGCTAGCGAGCGTAGCGGTAGAAATTATGACATCTGATCAACCTCAACTACTGGAAACCTCTGAAACTTCAGGTGCACTTATATCCCTATTTCTAAACATCATACACTAGTACATTCTTTTTATAGCTATTATATAATGGTCTGGACTATGTAAATCAACATATTGGATTAAAATTGGAAAAAATGAAATTGATCAAATTATAAATTGGACAGCTGGAATTTGAAGGAACACTTTCTAGCTATTTTCTCCTAATTGTAATTAAAATACAATTAATAACAATTAATTATGCCAGGTATCGGAACTGATGCTGTTGTAAAAGAGGGCGATAAAGCTTTGAATGTGTTCACTGATGTCATTGACAGTGACGATGAAAGAGAGTACAAAAAAATCCGGCCATTGAAAGAATTGTTACGGGTGGAGAATAAGGCACCTGCTCAAAAAGGTGTCACAGAGAATTTTATGACAGCCGGATCTTTTTAATCAATGATTAGTACCCTTAGATTCAAATATTAAAATAATATATATAGTACTCAAGCTCTCATGTTCGAACCCAACAAATATTTATATTATTATTTATACACTACTAAATTTTTGAGGTTCTAACGCCATCCACAACAAATATTTATATTATTACTTATACACTACTAAATAATATAAAAATATAATGAACACCGGTACATAGCACATGTTGTAAAGATAGTTGTAGTTAAAATACAATACTTTTTAACTAACAACAATTAATCATGCCAGGTTTCGAAACTGATGGTGTTGTAGAAGAGGGTGATAAAGCTTTGAATGTTGTCACTGATGTCATTGACAGTGACGACGAAAGAGAGTACAAAAAAACCCGTCCAATGAAAGAATTGTTATGGGTGGAGAACAAGGCACCTGCTGGAAAAGGTATCGGAACTCAAACTCTGCAACAAACAGGGGAAAGGCCTTCTTCATGCAGTGGTAATAATACCCATTCTGAAGTCCAAGTAAATGATCGTATAGTAATATTGTTGGCTAATACATTGTTAACTTAAACGGTCTACACGTTCACAGGACAAGAGTTCGTTAGAGCTCAAGGGAGCAGAAAAGCAAAGAGATCTTGTCCTTTCTTGCCCAATGAAAATCCAGTTTCAACTAAGCATGCAAAGGCTACTGGTAAATCAAGGCTTGTCTCCCTTTAAGGATATGTCTTGGTCACAATAATGTGCTCCTTTTAATTGATTAAGAGATAATTATTTACTCAGATAAAGTTTGAATGCATGGTTTGCAGGATTTGTTTCTCATCCACTGATATCCCGAAAATCAAATTACCAGAAATAATTGATTTAAGTTGGAAGTCACGGAAAGTATCGAGGATAGGCATGGTTGGACACAACAACAATATTATTTCTGCAGTGAAATCCCTAGCTAGATGAAAGTGGGAATGTTCTTTAGATAAGCCATTAGTTTCTAAAAAAATTATTTGTTTGGATATTGTGGAGAACTATAAAATTCTAGCAAGTGTTCACATTTGTTTTATTGTAACTATCATTCATTTTATAGTAAGTGGAAATATAATATTTAAGTAACTGAATTAATAAATATGAAAAAGAAAAATATGAAAAAATTTGTTATCTTGTAAGTTATAATAATGGAAATAGCTAATAAACACAATACCACATAAAAAAATGAATATGCCAAATTTTACTCTCATACGACACACATATTAAGTTCATGATTAAAATACATAAAAATTATTTATTTTAGAGGATTTAATACCGAAATTCTAATCGGAGGAAAATAATCACGTCATTATTAATACATGAGTTAAGTTTTATTAGTATATGGGTTAATTTATACCATCATGGGACTATATTCCTTTTAAGATTTGATCTAATAGTTATTTTCAAGAATACCGATGAAAATGGACAAATATTCTTTAAATTTTCCAATTATAGTACAGGGATAAAATTTATTTAAAAAAAGATTTGTCGGGATCGATTAAATAATACTTATAATATCTAATAATATTTTGTATAACAAATGTTAAGATTAAAAAAATTTAAAGTAATAATCAATCAATAACATGACATAGACATAGAGTATAAGGGCAAGATGGGATTTAACGGTTAGTGGTTTGGCTTGGATGATACCTATCAATAGATTAATTTTGATTATAACAAACACTCAACAAATATGTCATTTCACATGTGGTGTATGAAGTGGTATGGTGGTATTGTGGTTAGAATGTTAGTGGTCAATTTCTAATGGTAACTTTGTTCTAAAATTTCATAACCAACACAGAGAATATGACATTTCACATGCATAAAATGTCATTGTAATTATACAATTGGAGTAATTGCAAAGCCGTGTATATTGTTAGCTAACAGTAAAAAAAATTGCTCAAAATAATAAACCTTAAAAAGAACAGAAAGCAAATTCAAAATAAACCAATATCTAATTTAAAGAATGCAAATTATTTATCAGAACTTAGGCTGATCAAGGGTTGTGTAATGTAGCTATAAAAATAATGATAGTGCAAGTATATGTGCAAGAGCCAAAACACTTTATCAAGTCAATACTATAAATTATTTACTTTATCATATCAGCATATATATATACACACAAATATATATAGTAGAACTTGATAAAACTAGAAAAGAATCACAAAACATGCACTAGTACAAAAACTGTCATACGCGTCTGTTGAAATAGGTTATTTGCGTCTGTTCTCAACTGACGCGTAGGGAGGAGTTGTATAGTTAAAGAGTATATGTTGAAATAGTTTATTGCGTCTGTGAGGAACATACGCATATAACATAAGACATCCACATAAAATTTGAACTTTTGCTTCTGTTTTTTTCAACAGACGTAAAAAGTTTTTTGGAGCTGCTCATAACAGACCTATAAAGCTAAAAAATGGACGTAAAATGTTCCTTTTACATGTCATTAAAAAAGTGTCTAGAAAAAGATATAAACTATGACGTTCCAAGAATGGAAAAGACACAATCTACCTAAAACATACACAAATGAATAGATGTCTATGGTTGTAATGTACTATATTGCACTAAATTTAAGGTTGGGGTTAGGTAATATCTAGAAAAGATATGTGACATTTGGCTATCATTTTACATGTACAACTCGACTATAAAAAAGTAGTACAATAATTTTAATCGTAAATGAAAGACAATAAATAAAATCACTTGAGCATTTAAATTTTTGAAAATAAAATGCATACCTTTAAATCTTCTAAAATATAGAACTTTATTTAGTGCACCCAAATTAAATTTTTATAGCACGTTATTGCTTCTTTAATGATGCAGAGAATAATTTATATGCTAAATTCAAACTCATTATAATAGTTAAAAAATATTAAACAAAGAAAGAGTTCACATAATTCCTCCCTGCCAACTTTCTTGGAGATGCTTAGTGTATTAATCATCGGTTGAAAAAATCCAGGGTTCATTTTCTAGAATGTATTTCATCTTTGTGAGGAGATGCATTGTGAGATAGTGCTGCTAGATGGTAGATGGGGACAAATAATTCCTATTACGAGGTTATGTACCCAAAAACTAACCTTACTGTCATTATTTTTCCAGGATGAGTACATAATCTTTATAGAAATTATGATTTATTAACAAATTAAATTTGTATACATTGTGGAAAGGTGATAACTTAAAATTTAATGTTAGTGTTTCCACAAGAAAAATACATAATCAATGATTCAAAGAACTTCAAAATGCAAAGCCAACCCTGTACAATAATATTCTAACTGATAACTAGTTCCCAATATAGCACTGCTTCATGGACTTAATAGTATGCATACGGTGTGTTCCTAGGGCTAGAGCTTTAATTAAACAAAGAATTATTTATTTTATCACAAGGCTACACTTAGGTAATAAGTCAAAAACCAGAAACTTCAATTTATATAGCTGAAAAGATAAACAATACATATGTATAACAAATCACCCCTCTGTATCAAAATATGTATATACACATGAGTTGACATTTGTATAAATAAAAAAAACAAATTAGATAATAGGACATTATAACTCAACAAAATCCTACACATGATGTGTGAAATAGCATTTGCAAACTAAAAGAATCGCGATTTTATTCACAGAGGCACCCAAAATTCTAAGAACTTATACAAAGAACTAAGTCTTGCAGAATTACTCCAGTAAAATAGCGCTTAACTTCCTAAAACTTCTCTACTATCCTAACGTTTATTTTCCACGACTCTCCTACACTTTCTCAACTACGTGCAGACTAGTTCAAACAAATTACTTCTCCTAAATAATAATAATAATAACTACTAGTTTAGATTAATTAAATCAACATTCTCCCCTTAATCTAAACTACTAAGCCACTGTCTGGAGATCACGAACACCAAGCAGCTGTCTCATCTTCTCGAACCGTGTTGTAGGTAGTGCCTTTGTTAAT
The DNA here is from genome assembly GCF_009905375.1 of Apium graveolens. Taxonomy (NCBI): domain Eukaryota; kingdom Viridiplantae; phylum Streptophyta; class Magnoliopsida; order Apiales; family Apiaceae; genus Apium; species Apium graveolens. Next base: position 19,140,966 of record NC_133653.1, read on the forward strand.
ACATCTGCCCGCTGCAAGTCTGTGCTCACATGTTTTACCACAATGTCACCATTCTCAACACACTCCCTTATAAAATGGGAACGAATGTCGATGTGCTTACTACGTCCATGGAAGACTGGGTTTTTGGCTAGGTCGATTGCACTCTTGTTGTCAATGTAGAGCACTACTGGTTCTATATACTTACCAGTCACTTGACTCACCATTTTCCTCAGCCATATGGCCTGGTAGGCTGCTGGAGTGGCCGCCATAAACTCGGCCTCACACGACGATACCGTCACACTTCTCTGCTTCTGTGATGCCCATGTTACCAGTCCTTCATCTAGGTAAAACACCATGCCCCCTGTACTTCATCGATCATCAACGTGACCAGCGAGATCGCTGTCAGAAAAACCTGTCAATAATTCACTGCCACTGCCCTTCACGTAAACCAAGCCATAATTCAGGGTGCCTCTGATATATCGTAGAACTCGCTTTTCTGCTAACTCGTGCATGACAGTAGGAGTTTCCATATATCGACTTATAATACCAACTGCGTAGGCTATATCTGGCCTTGTGTGAACTAGATAGCAGAGACCCCCAATCATACTCTTTAATTGAGTAGTATCAACTCGTTTTCCCCTTCATCTTTCCCAATACTCTCCTTTGGGTCCATCATAAATCTAACAGCATTACAGTTACACATACCAGCTCTATCTAAGATTTTCTTCGCGTAAGCTGCTTGCTTCAGCTGGATTGCACTCACTCTTTGTTTCACCTCCAAACCCAAATGGTATGACAGCTTACCCAAGTTGTTCATCTCAAACTTCTCCCCCATCTGGTTTTTGAACTCGTTAATACTCGAAAGCTTTATCCCTGTAACCAGTAAGTCATCTACGTAGACTGCAATTACTAGAACATCATTACCTGTCATCTTTGTGTATACAGCATGCTTGTAAGGGCACCTCAAAAATCCCAGCTTCTCCAGATATTTGCTCCGTTTCGAGTACCATGCACGGGGTGCTTGTCGTAATCCATATAGTGCCTTAATTAACTTGTAAACAAGGTGTTCCTGCCCCTTTTTAATGAACCCTTCCGGCTGCACAACATAAACCTCCTCAGCTATTTCTCCGTTTAGGAATGCCGACTTTACATCCAAATGAAGGACCTCCCAGCCGTATCTCGCAGCTAATGCCAACAAAATTCTCAAAGTCTCAAGACGTGTCACAGGAGCAAAGTTCTCTTCGAAATCTTTACCTTGTTTCTGTACGTACCCTTTCACCACAATACATGCTTTATACTTGAGAATGTTTCCATTTGTGTCCCTCTTCCTTTTGTAAACGCTTTTTAACCCGATGGCCTTGTGTCCGGGTGGAAGCTCAGTTAACTGCCAGGTTTTATTCTTTTCCACAGCTTCAATCTCACATCTCATGGCTTCTCTCCAGTCTTGTTCAGTAGCAGCCATTGCATAGTTTGTAGGTTCCTCCAGCCCTGCTAACATGACCTCTTTATCATCCAACTCAATCTCTTGTGTGTCGTCGTAAATGTCACTCAATGGACGATACCTTCTTGGCCTACTTGAGCTTACAGTGCTTGTAGATGCTGCAGAGATTACAGTAGACGAACTCGGTGTCACCACAGTCTCTGTTACAGAAGGGTTGTGCACAGACTCAGTTTCAGAAAAACTCGACCCCCCAGTCATATCATTGAATGTTTCTTCACCATCTGCGTCATTAGAGTTATCTTTCTCAGTTCCACTATTTGCCCCAAAAACCACAAACGTATCTCGATTTCTTCCGTCTGTCCCTTCATTACTCTCCCACTGCCATGCCTTGTGTTCCACAAAGACTACATCACGGCTGCCATGAACTGTTCCTTGTTCTGGATCGTATAACCTATATGCTTTCGATTCAGGCTCCTTACCAAGGTTAATCACCAGCTTACTACGATCATCTAACTTTATCGTATGCACTGAGGGAATTTTCATATGCGCCAAGCAACCAAATACCTTTATGTGCCCGATATCTGGTTTAATTCCCGACCATGCTTCAAATGGAGTCATGTCTGTTACAGCTCGTGTTGGTAGACGATTCAACACATAAATTGTGTGTCGAATAGCTTCCCCCCAAAACGTCAAGGGAAGTTGTTTCTCCTTCAAAAAACTCTGGGCCATTTCAAGAACAATACTATTTCGCCTTTCGACTACCCCATTTTGTTGGGGCGAGTATGGGGCAGTAAAGTGTCTTATTATACCCACATCTTCACAGTATATAATAAACTGTTTAGACATGAACTCGCCACCCCTGTCCATTCTAAGTGTTCTCACCTTCCGTTCATCTCCATTCTCGACTTGTGCTCAAAATTTCTTAAAGGCCTCAAAAGCCTCATCTTTGCTCTTCAGTAAGTATCCCCACATAACTCTGCTGTAATCGTCTACGAGCAAGAACATATACTTATTGCCACCAGTTGTTGCCGGAGTAATCGGCCCACACAGATCACCGTGGACGAGTTCTAACACTTTGCTTGCACTGAAATTTGCTCTACCTGGAAAAGATGTTCTCTTCTGTTTTGACATTAAACAACCAGTGCACACACTAGTTTGCACTTTTATTTCAGGCATGCCTTGTACCATGTTAGTTGCACTCATAAGATTCATGGCATTGAAATTGTCATGCATACATTTCGAACTACCAGTCTCAATAATAAGCTTATATAAACGATTAAAAGATTTTCTTACCTTCATTAGGAATCTCTCTTGGCTGTCGTAGACCCACAGGTGCACTCCATTCATTATGACTTTGTTCCCATTTTCCGCAAGTTGTCCCAAACTGATGATGTTGTTGCACAATGAAGGAATATAGTAAACATCTTTTAGAAGTTTTTCCTCCTCATTTTTGTACTTGAAACTAATGGTACCTTTCTCCTCGATTACCACTGTAGAACCATCACCAAACCTCACTTTTCCATTCACATTCTTGTCTATATATTTGAACTTGGATAGTTATCCCATCATGTGATTACTAGCACCATTGTCTAGATACCAAAGATTCAATTCCCCTTGCAATGTCTTTGTATCTTTGTTCAATTTTGGCACTATCTGTTCCTCGTTAATCAGCATTACCTGTTGGCCCTCGTCAGTTTTTTCAACCATTAGCAACGCTGGTTCATCGTCTTGCATCTGAGCCATATTCACTTCTTCTCTTGACTCTTGTCCTTGCTTTGGTTTTTTACAATCTGCAGCATAATGGCCGAAGCCTTGACAATTGTAGCACCTTAGCTTTCCTTTGTCACGACCACCACGTCCATAATCCATACGAAACTTTGATCCAGCTGAGCCTTCTCCCTTACCTGATCGTTTGAGCTACTTTTCTCGAGTCAACAATAGTTTACTATCAACTTTCTCTTTCTTTGACCACTCCTCCTCAGTCATCAACAGTTGTCCTCCACTCGGTTCTACTGACCCCTTTAGACGCTCTTCATGCGCCCTCAACGAGCCTACTGTCTCTTTAACAGTCATGGAATCCACATTCCCAAATTGTTCGATTGTGGAGGCTATTTGTAGAAACTTGGTAGGAACGGCACGAAGCAATTTTTTAACGATATAACCTTCATTCATCTCTTCACCAAGAGCCCTTATATTTATCACCAAACCATTGAGTTTCATACAGAAATCGTCAAGTGGTTCTGTCTCTTTGATACTCGGCGCATCAAACTCAGCCTTGAGAGTTTGAATCTTTGCTGTTTTCACGTGATCGGCTCCCAAACACATAGTTTTAACAGCCTCCCATGCAGCCTTCGCAGTCTTTTTCTCAGCAACTGACAACAAGATATCCTCAGCAATGCCTTGATAAATGGCTGCCAATGCAATCTTGTCTGTGCGATCATCAACTACCGCCTTGGGATCATCCTTTTCTATCGCGTTCTACACTCCATGGGCTTGTATATAGACCTTCATCTTGATTGCTCGTGCTGCATAATTACTCCTGGTTAACATAGGATATGTCAACCCAATTGCTCCATCTTTTGTTTTGCTGTTTTCCATCGAGTTGGACTTAGGCATATATTTTGGTATTCACCGTAATCACCTCGCTCTGATACCAGATTGTAGAATTACTCCAGTAAAATAGATATAGATATAAGTGTTTGTATATATGAAACGAGTAAAACAAAAGACGTTATAGAACCTGTGTTCATATTTCTGCAAATGAGATAGATACAAATATAAATAAAAAACATGCATGCTAACTGATGGCTAGAAAATAGCGCTTAACTTCCTAAAACATCTCTACTATCCTAACGTTTATTTTCCACGACTCTCCTACACTTTCTCAACTACGTGCAGACTAGTTCAAACAAATTACTTCTCCTAAATAATAATAATAATAACTACTAGTTTAGATTAATTAAATCAACAACTCTAAGGTTGTAAACTCTTTAAAGCAACTGTTAGACTACAACAGGATATTTAAAACACTACCCCATATTTTCTTTTCATTTCCTCAATTTTTATTGTACTAAGATTTATTCATGTCATATATACACACACATATACCAATACTATGTATTGAGGTATATATATAAACATAGAAATTATAGACATAAACACGGAAAATAAGGTCATTTCATGTGTTGCCCCATTAAGAGAGGTACTATACAACTAAACTCTAGATACAAAAATAATTGTTACGTGTGAATTGGTGTAGATGGTAAATTAGGGCTTGCAAAATCTAACCAATACGGAGATTAGCAAAATGAAGATGGGTGAATTGGGGTTTCAACTTGTAGATGAAGATGCAGATTACGACTGAATCGAGGCTGGTAGATGGGCATAATTGCAACTTCTATAATTAGGGATGAAGTTATTCAGAAGGTTTTAAGTAACGTTGTTTAAATTGGGGTTCGGCGGTTTAAAAAGGAAAATTAGGAAATACTCCATAATTTTTAATTTACTTACTTTTTAAGCGACTGATATTGGTTAAAGAGACATATATGATAATTAACAGGCATATATCATTGTCTTATGTGTCTCGGAGTGGAAAGACAGACGCAAAAACATATCATTAACTCGCATATATGTCAGTTAGGTTTAAATAGCCATATTAGATATTTTATATGTCTGTTTTATTTACAACAGACACAAATAAGGTGACGCATATGGTAGTTTTTGTACTAGTGATGATAAATAAAGAAGAATCAAACAAGTCAGGGGTAGCCAATTGAAACATTGTTTGTAATAATTATGTAAACTTTATGGGATCTTTTTAGCAACCTAATATTTTTATTTCATTGACACAAACAGATGGTTGCTTTACAGGGAAGAAACTTTTAATAATAGGTAAGCAATAAGAATAATCATCACAATAGTGATAGGAAAAATAATGGCCAACCTCATGGACTTGAATTAATTTAAAGGAAATCATAAAGTTTCGCAAAATATCTTATGAAAAGGTCTAAGCAGTGAAGTTTAAATACACAAGACAAACATGCGGAACAATATGCTTATTTGCCCATTCTGGACCAAATTCCTCTATGCAAAGCACTTCAAGTTACTGGAAGCGGCTTCTTAAACTGAGTAAACCTGCACCAAAGAAGAATATTCCAACGAATGAAGTATCTCACGAATAGAATCTTCACGCAAATTTGCAAAATGCTTTAATTTACGATGGAATACATAATAATGCCCTTGTAAAAAGGAGGACCCTCTAATATTATCGGATCGTAATACAGGGCCCGCTAAGGAGTTGTTTAGGAAAACACAAATGAATCCAATAACAGAAAAAATAATGAGTCTCTTGTGTTGGCAAGAAAAACCTAGCAATAAATTAAAAAATATACAAGTCAATCATCCAGAAAAATAATAAGTGTAAATATATATATTTTATCTTGCCAAAAAAATTGAGTGCATTCTCAGCCTTTCTCCTAGTCCCGAAGCTTCATGAGCTTGTCATCAGACGCTGACAAAACATATGGAAGGCTTGGATGCAGATCCAATGACTTGATGTAGTCTGTGTGTGCTTCAAATTCTTTTATCTTATCCTATGTGTTGTAGTTGTATATAACAATCATTTTGTTCTTGGCTCCAACTATAAACCAATATTTTTCAGGTATACAGTTTGCACATCTAAATGCAAACAATCATATAAAATCACAGTTGGTCTTGTAATCCATCATAAACTAGTACAAAACTTACAGGATAATAAATTTTAATCATCAAGATACAAGGGGTGATGGAAATGTACCTCGCGTTTCAGCAAATTTAAAGGACTTCTCCATATTTCTATAATACTAAAGATAAATTAAGCAGGCAGTTCAAATATATGTTTGTATTGTAAAATATAAAACAGAGACACAACTGATTAAAACATAAAAATATCAACTTACTTGGTACTTGTAGTTCAAAATTAACACAATTCTCGAGTATAAACTCAGTATTTCCCTGCACAAAGAACGTCGGATTATGGAAGCAGGAGAGGATGACCTTTATTTTAAATATTTGCTCTCTCAATCATAAAATCTGGATATATCATCTTATTGTATATTGAGAGAACAAATTGACGTATTTCCACCCCTATTCATCTCAGCTTCTAAATACCCAACCTAGTTTCAAATGAGAGATAAACTCCAGATTTATAACATTTCCAAATAACTCGAGTTTGACCTTAACCAGGTACATAGGCTCAAATCAGTTGGATAAGAAAAAACTTAGACTCGAGTTATAGACTTTATTCAGTTATATTTATTAACTACTCGGATAAGAATTATTACCCTACCGTTAAAAATATAAAAGAAATATTACGAGGAGTTAGTTGTTCACCTTTAAACAAGTTAACAACTTTATAATCATAATCAATCTCTGCTTGAAGCACAGCTAAATTCAATACCTACCCACCCTATTTTCTGTCCATAATACCACATTCAAAAACTAAAATCTGACACATGATACATTTTCTTAATTCAATAATGCCAAACAGATCGACACTATAAATGAACAATACTTTTGGACACATCTCAGGACTAGGAACAATAAACATTAAGAACATAAACATCAAAACGAAGCCCTGAATTTGAAATCATCTTAAATCATAGCCTTGAAATACATATCCCTAATTATTAGAATACCTAAAATTATATATAAAAAAGATTATAGGAGGTTTAAGGTGAAATAAACATAAACAAATCAATTGAGCCCTAACTTCCTAACTTCAATTAAGCCCTAATTAGAAATCCAAAATCCCAATTACTTACCAGAGATTGAAAGTGGTGTCAAAAAAAAGTGAGGGTGGTACTAAGAGAGATTAGGTGGAGAGATTAGCCAGAAAGAGAGAGTAGAGAGCGAGGGAGAGTGGAAGTGCGGAAAGTGAGAGACGATTGAGTTAGGGTGTTTGAGTGGGAGAGAGTTGATTGAGTGCGGTTGTATGAAAATTTGGGCGACATTAGCCCAAAAGTTTGCCCGCCCTAGCCCAATAGTTTTCCGTGACTGAGTCCAATATAGTTAAACTTCCATAAAATATTACTCAATAAATAAATAGCCTTGAATAAATAATAATTTTTAATAATCCCGACTCAGATCATTTAATATAAATTAATTATTCACTTATTTAATAATTTAATATTTTTTATTAAATTACATGAGTCTCGTATAATATATAAATTAATAGTTTCATCTTATATTAAAATTATATATTTTTTCTAAATTATATTTTTAAAATAAGACTATAATGTAAACTTACTTTTTTATGAAATTTATTTCGACCTACACAAAAGTAAGCAATATTATTGTTTTAAGGACATCATTTAGAACGACTATAATAATGTGATAATCTTCCTTTTCATCTTCTTTCCATTTTTTATAATAGTATTAATTATTTGTTCTATTTTCTCCATAATAATCAATAATATTTTCGGTATTCATTGGCATCACGATAATCAATAACATTTTCGGCATATATATTTGTAAATATATGTTAAAAAGAAATTAAAAATGATGTATATCGATAAATTAATAAGATTATTAATTGATTAATTAATTAATATTTTGAGTAATTAATAATTTTTTCTAGTCCCGAGTGTATTAATTTATCGAGGTTTACCTATAGGTAGAAAATACTTAAACTATATTATAATAATAAATCTTGAAGTAATTATCACTAATAGTAATTGAAGTAATTAGGAAAATATATCTTATTGGTGAGAAAGGAGAATACCTGTAGGCCTTGCATGCGACCCCTTGGAGTCTGGTCATGCCATGTGGCCTTATGGAGAACAGGGCCTCGCATGCGACCCATTAGAGTCTGGTCATGCGATGTGGTTATAGAGAGAGTACGTGAGATCGAAGGAGACCTAGCCACGCATAGCGATCCTTCCTCCCATTCGACCCCTTGAGGCCTGTCATGGGTCTTCAAGTCAAATAGAGAATAAGTTGATAGCGAAATATCTCCTTTTAGGACTAGCCTTGGATGCCTTCAATTTTTGTATTGTATTAGAGATTTTTTTAATGTTATGCGATCTCAGAAATATATTGTGAATGTTGACCTCGAAGAGGTCCTTCCAAGTGTGATATAAAGACCCTATGATGTGTCCCCTATGAGATCATGTAGTCATAAGATGTTGTAATTATATCTTCTGTCTAGCTTGTATGTGAGTTTGTCCTCCAACTGATATGTTAGAGCCTCTCCGAAATATGGAGAAATTACGCCTTACTTGTTAATATGGGTGCAGGACTGACCACTTGATAATATGGGGACATGCTACCCCTCATACTAATATTGTTGTAGGCCACCCCTCCTAGTAATATGGAGTCATGCATGATATGAGGAGATGACTCCCCTCTTAGTAGTGTAAGGACAGGACTCCTCTCTTAGTAGTATGAGGACAAAACTCCCCTCTTAGTAGTATGAGGACGGGACTCCCCTCCTGTTGAGAGGTGGACTTGATCTCTATCTTGTTGAGAGGTGGACAAGACTCTCTTCCCGATTGAGAGGTGGACAGGACTCCAGTCGTGTTGAGAGGTGGACATGACCTCCTTACTGCTGGAGAGGCGGATAAGACTCATCTCCTAGTAAGAGGAGGGCATGACTAACTTTCTTTTAAGAGAAGGGCAGGACTCACCTCCTAGTAAGAGGTGGACATGCCCCCCTTCCTGTTGGAGAGGCAGTCACGACTCACCTCATAGTAAGAGATGGGGAGGTCTCACCTCCTAGTAATAGGTGAACATGACTATCCTTCTTTATATATTCTCACATGTCATTATGCAAAGTCTTGGTCAATATGCGGTACATGGTCCCGATCCATATACAAATTAGGAGAGCTCTTCTATATTCTTGAGCGTGTTTATTAAGCCCAATATTATTATTAATTATTGTAATGGGTCTGTTTATAGCCTATATCCATATTTGGGCATAACCTATATATATATATATCATTTATAATTATATAATAATGTGGTGAGGATAACTATAACTATCTTTAGTGTTAAATATAGTACCAACTATCCTTTTATGCATTTATAAGACATAGTATATGCATTGAAGTATATATTTTTTATTTTGGTCCAATATTATAGATGGACTATTGTTATGCATTCGACTTAATCTTATATGTACTTTATTTATTACTTACTATTATAAATTCATATCTGTATATTTATAATATGCTGAAAGCAAGAGTCGATCGACTGAGGGTGTGATGTGAGCTTTAACATCACTTTAAATTATATCGATATTGATATATGCTTTTAACATTGGTCTTCTAAACAATGGATGTCCAACTACCGATATCTTTTATCAGAATTCTAGTAGTGCCTCCATCTAAACCATTTTTGACTTACTTGATATATAATTACCGTCATTAAAACTAAAATCCGTATAGTTGGAACGTTAAAATTTTTTCATGAACCCTTCAAAACTAACAAAGTTGACATCCGTATAGTTGGATCGTTAAAATTAAACTTGGAAAATCACAAAACTAGTAATCCTTTCAATTAACGGCCTAACCTCTGAATACAAATCTTAAATCATGTATCTCCCACAAATATTTGAACAATATAATATATTTTTGATATAATTTTTACACGCGTATTACTGTGTGTTAATTAGTTTTTAATGTATATATTATGTTCTCGTACTAAACATTTATTTATATCATTTAAAATAAATTTGACCGGTGACTAAAATAATTCTTAATATGTTGTTTATGTTATTAGAGTACCCCAGTGTTTTTTTTTAAATTTAATAAATAATTTAATATTTATTAATATGTTGTTTATGTTATTAGAGTACCTCGCATACCCTGCAAACCTTGGTTGCTGATTCTTCTTAGAAGATGAGGAGTCAGAGCTTTTGCTAATTCGTGGGTACTTGTCCTTAGCGTCATACTCCTGATCCGTCTTCCTCTTCTTGTCTCCAGTAGGTTCGTTATTCACAGCTGTCTTCTTCATACTCTCCTCCATCTTGATATACTTTCTGGCTCTATCCTGGAGCTGCAACATACTCTCGGGAGGGAATTTAGCCAGGGACATCTTAAAGAACTCATCACTAGTCCCTTGCTATAGGGCTATCATAGCTACCTTATCATCAAGATCAGGGAGCTTCAAAGCCTCCTTCATAAACCGATTCAGATACTCTCTCAAGGACTCCTTTACTCCTTCGATTATGCCCATGAGAGAGGCTGAACTCTTCTCGTACACTCTGCCACTTATGAATTGCTTGATAAAAGCTTGGCTCAAGTCGTTAAAGGACCCAATAGAGTTCGGAGGCAGACGACTATACCAACTTTGAGCCATACCCGACAGGGTTTGAGGGAAGGCCTGACACTTAATAGCGTCATTCATGGGCTGTAGCAGCAGGGCATTAGAGAACGTCCTAACATGGTTAGCAGGGTTGCCAGTACCATCGTATGCTTTGATGGTGGGCATCTTGAACTTCCTAGAAATGTGAGTGTTCATTATCTCATCAGTGAATGGTGGGTTTGGATCATTGGGATCTCCCAGGTGTATAAGATCACTTGGATCAGCCCTTGGGGCAACTTCCCTTCTTGGTATTGGACCATCCAGATCTATGATTGGGGGAAGACCTCTTCGTCTTGGAGCAAGTGGGGGTCTTGGAGTCAGTTGTGCCTCTAGGTCACACTTCAACCTTTGGATCTCAGCTTCATGAGCCCTGATCCTCTCTTGAATGTCTTGGGGGATCATCCTTTGAGTGCTCCTGGAGCGTTGTTTAGTATCAGCCATTGGTTCTTTGCCAGCACGTCTCCTTCTTAGAGCAACATCATCATCAGATAGTTCAGATTCTTTTTTAGTATAAGGTCTTGAGAATTCTTGTTCCTCCGGAATAGGAGCCCAGCCACGTATGTATTAGAGTATCCGGCCTTGTACTTCACCCCTATTAGAGTGTCCACTCCCTTCACCTTCAGGGTATAGAGGCATCCCGTAAGGGGGGTTAGTGGTCACAATCATCGAGTACTCATACCCAACAGGCTGAGAGCTCACAGGTGCATGTACCTATTGCAATTGGGGATTCATCCCTTGAGGAGCCCGGGGATTCGACCCTTGTGGCTGAGCCTCAGTTGCCCATACCAGGGTTCTACCTTGTGAGGAGGCATAAGTTGAGTGAGGTGGTACTTCCACTGCTGATGCGACTGTTCATTGTGGAACAGGAGTGTCTGTTCTACCATTGTTTCTTTGCCGTGTATTCACCTTGGTTGTTGTAGTCTTCCCACAGACGACGCCAAATGTTGTGGAATAAAAACACGAGTACTTTAGTATTTAATGCTAGGGTTGGTGAGCTTCAAGTTTTAATGGCTGCTCTTGCGTTCGGGACTATCGGTCCTAGCAAGATGCCTACGTATCTCTGTGTTGTAGAGAATCAAGCCAAAAATGTAGTTCTAGATTGAGGGGTAGAGCCCTTTATATAGTGGTGAGTCTAGGGTTAGACTTCTGTTGGGAGAGTTGGTGGACAAGTCTCCAACTTAGATGGTGAATAGGAGTCCTCTTGGGGAAGGGGATCCAGAACCTTCTATGTAGGACTTTGAGTCCGTGTAGAACACATATCTCTGCTCTTCCAGCCGTATTGGGCCTAGGCCATGAACAGCTCGTGTTCGTGGACATGGATGACCTCCGCTGGTGGGCCTTGGTTGCTTGGGCCATTGTAGGACTGTTACGAAGCTTAAACCAGACATGCCTGCTACGAAGCTTGGACCAGACAAGCCTGTGTTGGACTTTTTGAACAAGAAGCCCAAGTGTAATTAATGCGATATTAATGTGTCTTTAGGATGTATTTTTATCCATATCACATACCATTCGCGATTCCAATAAAATTTTATTCTATCTCAAGAGGTGCTATGGATTTAGTTTAGAATGAAGAAGAACCGTGCTTATACTTCCATAGAAGGTGCGCCAAAGCTTGTGAATGAACTTGCTGACGTAATAGATTTATCATCCACAAACTCAATCAATTCAGATGTGCTACGAAAAGAGGAGAATTTAAATTGTAAGCCTTTTTCGATGAGGTAACCCTCTTTCCCCTTGCTTAGATGCATTTCACTTTCTAGAATATATCTATGTGGATATAAATGTGGACTTAGCTTTCCTGGACATATATATATAATGCATACTATGAGGCATCTTGAATGTTTTGTTTTATAACATTTTTTTGTTGAATAATATTTGAATCAATCAAGGAGTTGTCGTGATACCCCAAGATTTAGAGAGATCTTGATTTTAAATTATGATATCCAAGGTGGTCGAGCCCTCCCATCCTCTTCTTTAAAATTTGTTATGTGCTCGATTTGTGCACTCTACGGGTGCAGAAACAGTTGAATATAATACTTTAACAAATTCAAGCCTTTTCAAATATCTTGAGATTTTTTAAGAGTAGTTTACTTAATATTTAATTATTGTGATACATAAATAAATTACTTTATGTATGTGGTCTTGGAGTACGTGGCTGATGTGATAAATGATTTGTGTTCATTTTGAATATACCAAACTCGAGTTTAGACAAAAATATTAGTTCGGTAAAGTTACACATCATTATTCGGTATCTTAAAACTTTGTTTGATTAAAAGTTCATCTGAGTTCAATTCGTTTCTGTTTTGTCACTTGAAGCACTACTACTCAAGATTTTTCAATTAAGCTCAGGGTTGATGGAGGTAGATAGACTTCTATCATGTTTACTTTTTTTTGTTACTTGGAGGGGTGTATTCATTTCACATTTTAAAGGATCAATAATAATCCATGGTTTTTAAAAGATTTTTCGTTGATTTTAATTGTTTGTGGGTTTTGAGGGAGTTGATAAAAAACTTTTGTAGAGTCTAGCTGATTTTGTGAAATTTCGAGAAATCCTTCAAAATCTCATGTATTTTAAAGTGATTTCAAAAGATTAAAAATGAACTAGTAAATCCATCAAACTCAACAAAGTTTTCAAATAATAAAATCCACAGACTTTTGAATACCATCTGATTTTTATGGACTTTTAAAAATTCAAATTGAATAATGTCGTCAAATTTTGGAAGATTTTTTAAAATCTAAATTGAATACAATCAGATTTTAAAAGATTTTCTAATCTCTATTAAATACCATCAGATTTTAAAAGATTTTTTAAAATCTTAATTGAATGCCCCTTGATTTCAAAAATCCAAATAAATATTTCAAAATCTTGATTGAATACACCCTTCTTAAACATAAATAGACAAACACACCCCTTATTTTTGACAAGATTTAAACCCACAAAAAGGCTAAACCAAGAGGTGTTGGGTTACAGTATTATATAAGTAATATCTATATTCTATTTTTTGCTCCCAATATACTTCGCATTTGAAAACACTACATCGGTATGTTCTTTAAATTGTTGTTTTTTTAATTATTGTTATTTGATCTGTAACAAAAGCTAATTATGGATAGGTTCCCAGAAAAAGAATAATACTAAACATCTGCAAAGGACGTAAACATGGTCCACAGTTTTGGCAAAAGTGAAGCACAGATCCCATATAATGTTTCACTACAATTGCTAGCGAGCGTAGCGGTATAACGTTTAACATTGGATTATATAATCTTATCCCAGTACCAAAAAGCTGTATTTAAATTAGAAAAAATGAAATTGATCAAATTATAAATTGGACAGCTGGAATTTGAAGGAACACTTTCTAGCTATTTTCTCCTAATTGTAATTAAAATACAATTAATAACAATTAATTATGCCAGGTATCAGAACTGATGTTGTTGTAAAAGAGGGCGATAAAGCTTTGAATGTGTTCACTGATGTCATTGACAGTGACGACGAAAGAGGGTACAAAAAAATCCGTCCATTGAAAGAATTGTTACGGGTGGAGAATAAGGCACCTGCTCAAATAGGTGTCACAGAGAATTTTATGACAGTCGGATCTTTTTAATCAATGATTAGTACCGTTAGATTCAAATATTAAAATAATATATACAGTACTCAAGCTCTCAAGTTCGAACCCAACAAATATTTATATTATTATTTATACACTACTAAATCTCTGAGGTTCGAATCCCATCCACAACAAATATTTATATTATTACTTATACATTACCCAATAAGATTCAGGTTTGAATCCTATCAACAAAAAATATTTATATTCGTATTTATAAATTTACCAATAAGGTATTGATCCAAAAAAAATTATTGTAAATTTAAATAATATAAAAATATAATGAACATCGGTGCATGGCACATGTTGTAAAGATAGTTGTAGTTAAAATACAATACTTTTTAAATAACAACAATTAATCATGCAAGGTTTCGAAACTGATGTTATTGTAGAAGAGGGTGATAAAGCTTTGAATGTGTTCACTGATGTCATTGACAGTGACGACAAAAGAGAGTACAAAAAAACCCATCCAATGAAAGAATTGTTATGGGTGGAGAACAAGGCACCTGCTGGAAAAGGTATCGGAACTCAAACTCTGCAACAAATAGGGGAAAGGCCTTCTTCAAGCAATGGTAATAATACCCATTCTGAAGTCCAAGTAAATGATCGTATACTAATTTTTTTGGCTAATACATTGTTAACTTAAATGGTCTATACTGTTGCTTTATAACTGATCGAATGAAGTAAACTATAGAAAAACAAAGATAGACTGGAACTACTTCACAGTTTCATTCAGAAAGAAATTACAAACTTAAAGCAATTTGAAACTAACATGACTACCTAAAAACTAGGAACTATAACAACCACCTTCCTGATACTTATGAACCACTACTATTTATTTTCTCTACTGCTCCTAAACTCACGCTATGCTGCATGACCAAGTCCACAGACAATGCCAGCATTAACTTTAAAAAAAATAAAACACCCAATATAATAAGTTTAGATTAAATATTTCAACATATTCCCCCGTAATCTAAACTTCTTCAGACAGATTTTTGACACCCAGCAGTTTTCGCATTTTCTCAAATTTAGACGCTGCCAATGACTTCGTCAAAACATCTGCACGCTGCTTCTCAGAACTGATGTGCTTCACTTCGATTTCACCCCTTTCAATGCATTCTCGAATAAAATGATAGCGTATATCTATATGCTTGCTCCTACCGTGGAACATTGGATTCTTGGCTAAATCAATAGCCGATTTGTTGTCTATGAAGATCTTCACTGGACCAAGTACTTTACCTGTAATCTTTGACAGCAGATTCTTCAGCCAAACAGCATGGCAAGCTGCAGCAGTCGCAGCCATATACTCAGCTTCACATGAGCTAAGTGATACACACTTTTGTTTTTGAGAGACCCACATGATAATACTATCGTTTAAGTAGAACGCCATCTCTGTTGTACTCTTGCGATCCACAACATTTCCAGTCTGTAATTCAATGTTCCCTTTACATAGCGTAACACACGTTTTACAGCATTCAGATGCATTGAGGTAGGTTTCTCCATGAACTACTAATAATACCAAGAGAGTACGTGATATCTGGCCTAGTGTGAACCAAATAACGCAAACCCCCAATTAGACTCCTGTAAAAAGTTACATCGACCTCCTTTCCCCCCTCATCATTAGTAATTACCTCCTTGAAGTCCATTGGATGTCTGACTGGGTTGCACTCTGCCAGCCCCGTCTTTTCCAGCAATTGTTTCACATATGCCATCTGTCTTAATTCAATGCAACCTTTGTTTTGTTTCACCTCGATGGCTAAGTAATGCGAAAGGAGTCCCAGGTCACTCATATCAAACTTTTGATTCATCTGTACCTTGAATTCATCAATAACATTCTTGCTTGTTCCAGTAAATAATAAATCATCAACATACATCGTGACAATCAGTATCTCGTTACCAACTTTCTTAGTGTAAACTGCATGCTCGTGAGGACACCTACTGAATTTGAGCTCCTCTAGGTACTTGTTCAACTTTGAATACCAGGCCCTTGGTGCTTGTCATAACCCGTATAGCGCTTTGTGAAGTCTGTAGACTAAATGCTCCTTTCCTTCTTTCACGAATCCTTCCGGCTGGGCGACATATACTTCTTCCTCAATTTCTCCGTTTAAAAAAGCTGTTTTCACATCGAGGTGATGCACCTCCCAATTATTCTTTATAGCGAGAGCAAGGAGCAGACGAACTGTCTCCAACCGAGTTACTGGAGCGAATATTTTCTCGAAATCAATTCCTTTTTCCTGCAAATAACCCTTTGCCACAATCCTTGCTTTATGTTTCACTATGTTGCCTGCTACATCTTTCTTTAACTTAAAAACCCACTTCAGATTTATTGCCTTGTGCCCACTAGGTAGAGATGTTAAACTCCATGTCTTGTTATGATCAACTGATTCCATCTCTCTCTTCATGTCCTGCTTCCACAATCAACTCTTAGATGCTTGTGTGTAGTTCTCTGGTTCATCTACAGCCACCAGGAATAGCTCGTCATCATTCAACTCCACATGTTTCGCATTTTCATACACTTCTGTAAGAGATTTATAATTTCTTGGTGCACTTCTTATCTCAGTCTCTGCACTTGACGAGTTTACAGCGTTTGAGGACTCATTAGATGTATCAGGGTTAGAAGCATAACCTGACTCTCCCACATTGTCACTATCGCTTCTAATCACGCTATTTTCCCCAGTTTCTTCGTTATTTCGAGTCACACCAGTTCCCAACTTAAACGCTATAAACTTCTCTTCGTTTAAACTTCCAGTTTCAAACTCGTGAGCCCAGGCCCATGATTTTTTTTCCTCGAAAACAACATCCCTACTTACGTGTACTTTCTTGCTCACTGGATCATATAATCTGTAGGCCTTAGTCCCAGGTTCTTTTCCTAGATGTACTACCATCTTACTTCTATCATCCAGCTTCTTCATGTTCACATTTGGAATCCTCATATGCGCAATACAACCAAAAACGCGTATATGCCCCACATACGGTTTTCCCCTAATCATACTTCATATGGCGTGACTGCAGATATAGCTCAAGTGGCCAATCGATTTAGCAAATAAATTGTGTGTCGTACGGCTTCCCCGCAAAACTGACTTGGCATGTTCATTTCCTTAAGTAGGCTTCGTGCCATTTCAATCATTGTTCTGTTACGTCGCTCGACTACCCCGTTTTGTTGGGGTGAGTAGGGCACCGTAAAATGTCTATTTATGCCATTCTCTTCACAAAAATTCAGAAATTCTTTAGAACAGAACTTACCTCCTCGATCAGTTCGAAATGTCTTGATTTTCTTTTCATTCCCAACTTCTACCAGTGCTTTAAAACACTTAAAAGCCTCAAATGTTTCATCTTTTATTCTTAACAAGTAAGCCCACATTACTCTACTGTAGTCATCAACTAACAAGAAGACATACCTATTACCAGCTGTTGTTGCAGGTGTTATAGGCCCGCACAAATCACCATGGACTAATTCCAAAACCTTGTTGGAACTGTAATTGGTTTGAGAAGGAAACGATTTTCTGACCTGCTTGGACATAAGACACCCAGCATAAACTCCCTTTAATTGTTGCAATTTTGGTAGTCCCCGTACCATCTATTTCGTTACCAATTCTTGCATAGCGTTGAAGTTCACATGACCGAGCCTGGAGTGCCATAACTACTCTTGCCTATAATCTTCTGTAAGCAAATAGTATACCTCACCGGTGTTAATTAAAATCTTATACAGTCTATTCAGTGATCTATTGACTTTCATAAACAATGATCCTTCTGCATCTCTTATCCATAAGAAATTTCCACATATCGAGATCTTATAACCTTTTTCAGCCATTTGGCCAAGGCTGATAATGTTGCTGCAGAGTGTGGGAATGTAATACATATCCTGGAGTATCCGATCTTCACCATTTTTGCACTTCACTTGCACTGAACCCTTCCCTTTTATTTCCACCAATGAGCCATTACCAAACTTCACTTGGCCCGTTATCTCTTTATTCAACTCTTTAAATTTCGATTTTTGTCCGGTCATGTGGTTACTAGCACCATTGTCTAGGTACCATAGATTAGACACCACGTTTGCCTCATCTTTGTTTTGACTCAACCTCGGATTCACCTTTTCTTCATTTAGCAACATGATGTCTGTCACTTTCTGGCCACTTTTAACTAGTAAGAGTGCCGGCTAATCATCAGGTATTTGAGCCATATTTACTTCTTCCTTTAGTTCCTTCTCGCGTTTTGGTTTTTTACACTCAATTGCAAAATGACCGTACCCAAGGCAGTTCCAACATCGAACTTTACTCTTATCACGGTTGCTGCGAACTGTGTCCTTCTCTCGATACTTCTGTGAGCTCCCATCATTCTTGTTTGACCTCTTGATCCACTCTTCCCTCATAAGCAGTAGCTTACTTTCCTGCCTATCCCTTTTTCTCCACTCCTCTTCAGTAAGGAGTAATTGAGTCGTGTCTCCACTGCTTTCAGTTTGACCCCGTAGCCTCTCCTCGTATGCTTTCAACGAGCCAATCACCTCCTCGATACTCATCTTTTCAAGATCGCCAAACTGCTCAATAGCCGATGTAATATGCAAGAACTTGTGTGGCATTGCTCGTAGCACCTTCTTGACGACATACGCTTCAGCCATCTCATCACCCAAGGCACGTATGTTTGTTACGGTACCATTCAATTTCAGGCAAAAATCATCAAGTGATTCACCTTCCTTCATGCTCATAGCCTCAAACTCTGACCTTAGTGTTTGAATTTTCGCCGTTCTCACCCGCTCTTCCCCTTGAAACAGCACTTTCACGGCTTCCCAAGCCTCCTTTGAGGTTTCTTTCTCAGCTATAGACAGTAGAACATCCTTAGGTATTCCCTGATAATTAACGGCCTATGCCATCTTGTCCTTCTTCTCCTCGATTGGAGCTTTTGGATCCTTTGGCGACACCGCCTCCCATATCTCATGAGCCTACATACAGGCCTTCATCTTTAAGGCCCACACCGTGTAGTTCCCCCTTGTTAACATGGGATAACTCAACCCAACTGTGTTCTCCTTGCTTTTCTCCTTACTTTTTTCGGTTTCCATCTTTCTTGGTCTGGGAATACACTTGGGCATGAACCAGAAATGAATAGCTCTGATACCAAAATGTTGCTTTATAACTGATCGAATGAAGTAAACTATAGAAAAACAAAGATAGACTGGAACTACTTCACAGTTTCATTCAGAAAGAAATTACAAACTTAAAGCAATTTGAAACTAACATGACTACCTAAAAACTAGGAACTATAACAACCACCTTCCTGATACTTATGAACCACTACTATTTATTTTCCCTACTGCTCCTAAACTCACGCTATGCTGCATGACCAAGTCCACAGATAATGCCAGCATTAACGTTAACAAAAATAAAACACCCAAATATAATAAGTTTAGATTAAATATTTCAACATATACGTTCACAGGACAAGAGTTTGTTAGAGCTCAAGGGAGCAGAAAAGCAAAGAGATCTTGTCCTTTCTTGGCCAATGAAAATCCGGTTTCAACTAAGCATGCAAAGGCTACTGGTAAATCAAGTATTGTCTCCCTTTAAGGATATGTCTTGGTCAAAATAATGTGCTCCTTTTAATTGATTAAGAGATAATTATTTACTCAGATAAAGTTTGAATGCATGGTTTGCAGGATTTGTTTCTCATCCACTGATATCCCGAAAATCAAATTACCAGAAATAATTGATTTAAGTTGGAAGTCACGGATAATATCGAGGATGGGCATGGTTGGACACAACAACAATATTATTTCTGCAGTGAATTCCCTAGCTAGATGAAAGTGGCACTGTTCTATAGATAAGCCATTAGTTTCTAAAAAAATTATTTGTTTGGATATTGTCGAGAACTATAAAATTCAAGCAAGTGTTCAAATTTGTTTTGTTGTAACTATCCTTCATTTTATAGTAACTCGAATTATAATATTTAAGTAACTGAATTAATAAATATGAAAAAGAAAAATATGAAAAAAATTGTTATCATGTAAGTTATAATAATGGAAATAGCTAATAAACACAATACCACATAAAAAATGAATATGCCAAATTTTACTCTCATACGACACACATATTAAGTTCATGACTAAAATACATAAAAATTATTTGTTTTAGAGGATTTAATACCGAAATTCTAATCGAAGGAAAATAATCACATCATTATTAATACATGAGTTAAGTTTTATTAGTATATGGGTTAATTTATACGATCATGGGACTATATTCCTTTTAAGATTTGATCTAATAGTCATTTTCAAGGATACCGATGAAAATGGACAAATATTCTTTAAATTTTCCAATTATAGTGCAGGGATAAAATTTATTTAAAAAATGATTTGTCGGAATCGATTAAATAATACTTATAATATTTAATAATATTTTGTATAACAAATGTTAAGATTAAAAAAATTTAAAGTAATAAGCAATCAATAACATGACATAGACATAGAGTATAAGGGCAAGATAGGATTTGACCGTTAGTGGTTTGGCTTGGATGATAGGTATCAATAAATTAATTTTGATTATAACAAACACTGAACAAATATGTCATTTCACATGTGGTGTATGAAGTGGTATGGTGGTATTGTGGTTAGAAAGTTAGTGGTCAATTTCTAATGGTAACTTTTTTCTAAAATTTCATAACCAACACCGAGAATATAACATTTCACATGCATAAAATGTCATTGTAATTATATAATTATGTTGGTCTATTATATATCTTTGGAAGAGTTCACATTATGTCAGTCTTTTTTAGGCTAGTCAAATTTAGCAAAATCGGTCATATTTAGTTAAATATGACAAACGACAGCCGAATTTATAAATTTGACCGACACATTATCAGTCATTTTTATAAATTTTATTGGTTTATTATATAGTCAAATTTATAAATATGACCACATTTGAGTTGGTCAAATTAGTAAAAATGACAGATTTTGGTCAAATATAACAGGAAAATGTTACTATTATTAGCGAAATAATAAGAGAGCCTCTAGCGGAGACCAACATATCCACAATATGAATTGACTTTTAATTTTAAAAAGTAAGCTGCTAGATATTAGTTGTTGTATCCCAAAGGATTAGCTACTAGATAACACTAGATTTTCAGTCTATAGAAAAATAAACGTACTGACCAGCATCTTCATCTTCATCTTCGTCTTCATCTTTGTTGCTTTGAAAATTATTATGGTTCAATGTCACATTATTGATTCCAATACCTTGCATTAAAATATATAATATAACAAACAACACAAACTTTTAACAAATTACAACAAAAATTAATTGTAAATTGCATCATTTGCACAATAGGAGTAATTGCAAAGCCGTGTATATTGTTGGCTAACAGTAAAAAAAATTCCTCAAAATAATAAACCTTAAAAAGAACATAAAACAAATTCAAACTAAACCAATATCTAATTTAAAGAATGCGAATTATTTATCAGAACTTAGGCTGATCAAAGTTTGTGTAATGTAGCTATAAAAATAATGATAGTGCAAGAATATGTGCAAGAGCCAAAACACTTTATTGAGTCAATACTCAAAATTATTTACTTTATCATATCAGCATATATATATACACACAAATATATAGTAGAACTTGATAAAACTAGAAAAGAATCACAAAACATGCACTAGTACAAACCCTCTGTTGAAATAGGTTATTTGCGTCTGTTCTCAACTAACGCGTAGGGAGGAGTTGTATAGTTAAGAGTATATGTTTTTGTTGGGCAACAGACGCATATAGTTTATTGCATCTGTGAGGAACATATGCGTATAACATAAGACATCCATATAAAATATGAACATTTTACGGTACCATTCAACAGACGTAAAAAGTTTTTTGCAGCTGCTCATAACAGACGTATAAAGCTAAAGAATGGACGTAAAATGTTCCTTTTACATGTCATTAAAAAAGTGTTTAGAAAAAGATATAAACTATGACGTTCCAAGAACGGAAAAGAAACGATTTATTTTATTAAGCTACATATATCTGTTTACAAGACACAATCTAGCTAAAACATACACAAATGAATAGATGTCTATGGTTGTAATGTACTATATTGCACTTAATTTAAGGTTGGGGTTCGGTAGTATCTAGAAAAGAAATGTGACATTTGGCTATCATTTTACATGTACAACTGGACTAGAAAAAAGTAGTAAAATAATTTTAATCGTAAATGAAAGACAATAAATAAAATCACTTGAGCATTTAAATTTATGAAAATAAAATGCATACCTTTAAATCTTCTAAAATATAGAACTTTATTTAGTGCACCCAAATTAAATTTTTATAGCAACTAATTGCTTCTTTAATGTTGCAGAGAATAATTTATATGCTAAATTCAAACTCATTATAATAGTTAAAAAATATTTAACAAGGAAACAGTTCACATAATTCCTGCCTGCCAACTTTCCTGGAGATGCTTAGTGTATTAATCATCGGTTGAAAAAATCGAGGGTTCATTTTCTAGAATATTTCGTCTTTGTGAGGAGATGCATTGTGAGATAGTACGGCTAGATGGTAGATGGGGACAAGTAATTCCTTTTACATTCGCAGAAAGGTGGGTTATGTGTTAGGGGGAACACACACAAGTATAGAACCAAACAAACAATGCAAAACACACACTTAATATATGACGCGGAAAAACCCACATCCCAACTTGTATTATTAATCAAAACAATTATCAATAATACAATCAATCTCACCAAACAGTATTCACTCAAGCTATACTTAAGTCAAACAATACTCAAGCATACATCAAAATAATAACATGACTCTGTATATATAGCCATCACAAACTTAACCAACAAGACATACCTAACCTAATTATAATAATAATTGTCTACCCATACAATTATTACCCATTCCCATTATAATAATAATTGTCAACACATACAATTATTACCCAACTCAATTATGATAATAATTGTTTATCCATATAATTATTACCCAATTCAATTATATTTTCTATCACTAAGACCATACTACCTATTAAGCTTAACCCCAACAATCCTCCCCTTCAACCAAATATGATTTCATGCACAACCGAATTAACGGTCACCATCAAGCCATCGACGTCGATCGCCCAATACCGCCCCTCGAACAATAACCCCTCCTTCTAGTACAAAAAGATTTTTCTTATCTTTTCAACCTTTGAGTATCTCTAAATCTCCTTTAGTGACTTTCAACATACTATTCTTTATCATAACAGTATATCCCAAATCAACTAATTTACCCAACGAAATCAAATTTTGATTTAACTCCGGTATGTATCTTACTTGAGTTAACTTCTGAACACGACCGTTGTGACGTTTCATTGTTACCTCACCAATGCCAGCAACCTTTACCGTTTTACCGTTCGGTAAAGTTACAATGTTTCCCTCACACTTTTTATAGGACGAGAACCACTCCCTCCTACCACATATGTGGTGAGAACATCCCGAGTCAAGCACTCATTCTTCTTTTGATCCTTTATCTTCTTGAACCAAAAGAACATCTTCATTAGCTTCTACAAGCGAAAGAAACTGCTCAACCAATATTCCTCAAGCTGCTCACGACTATTAATGTACATAAGTAAAAGTTCATATGATCCTCTGTTATGTTCAGCCTGAGAAACAAACTGCTCACATAAATTAATGAAATATAGATGAGATTATAAGACATTTAACGTAAACCTTAATCACAAGGAGAATAGCTCTAAACAGGCATTACAACTTTGGTTATGGAAGTAAACAAAAAGAAACATTGAACGCTTAAAAGTGATACATGAATATTTAAGCAATGTATCTTACATTATATTCATATTAACATAATAACATTAGTTATTCAGCTTGTATGATACATAAGGGTATTTCTAACTCCTCTAATTTTCCTCATGACCTAGACTGGTCGCAACATTCTATTTGGTTTTGCCTATCTATTAAGATCACACATGAGCCTAGAAGCTTTAAATTACTTGCAAGGAATTTCAGGACTGCTCTAAAAACTTTTAAAAACATGTAGTAAACTTGCATTAACAATTATCCCCAGTGCCACCTTTTGGGTGTATGGAGCTAATTTTAATGAAAATTACTTTTCTGGAGTAAATAAAGATGGTGGATGGGGGCAAATAATTCCTTTTACGTTTGCAGAAAGGTGGTTTATGTACCGAAAAAATAACCGTACTGTCATTACTTTTCCAGGATGAGTAATAATCTTTATAGAAATTATGATTTTATTAACAAATTAAGTTTGTATACATTGTGGAAAGGTGATAACTTAAAATTTAATGTTAGTGTTTCCACAAGAAAAATACATAATCAATGATTCAAAGAACTTCAATGCAAAGCCAACCCTGTACATTCATATTCGAACTGATAACTAGTTCCAAATATAGCACTGCTTCATGGACTTAATAGTATGCATACGGTGTCTTCCTAGGGCTAGAGCTTTAATTAAACAAAGAATATTTATTTTATCACAAGGCTACACTTAGGTAATAAATCAAAAAGCCGGAAACTTCAATTTATATAGATGAAAAGATAAACAATACATACGTATAACAAATCACCCCTCTGTATCAAAATATATATACATATGAGTTGACATTTGTATAAATAAAAAAAAATTAGATAATAGGACATTATGACTCAACAAAATCCTACACATGATGTGTGAAATAGCATATACAAACTAAAAGAATCGCCATTTTATTCATAGAGGCACCCAAAATTCTAAGAACTTATACAAAGAACTAACTCTAAGGTTGTAGACTCTTTAAAGCAACTGTTAGACTACAACAGGATATTCAAAACACAACCCAATATTTTCTTTTCATTTCCTCAATTTTTATTGTACTGAGATTTATTCATGTCATATATACACACACATATACCAATACTATCAATTGAGGTATATATATATGATGCAATATACGCTTTAAAACAAATAACAGACACACACTTTGATTATTGAAATGGATAAACTGGAAACTTGTTACTATTAAATTGAAAGTACTTACATCATACATATATTGAAAATAAATGACTATCTGAGACTCCTACTAACAAGGAACTGCAAAGCTATTTTTTCCTCCACTAGACTCCAACAAACTACCACTACTCAAAGACTTATTCTCCCAGCGATATACTCGCTATTATTCAGAGTAACAAATGGACTTGGACTACGTTTAGATTACTAAGCCCAACAAATCCTAACATACTCTCCCTTAATCTAAACGTATTCCTTCTCGTTCTGCTTCAGCTCAACACCTGCAACTTCTTTGACACCAAGTAGCTTCCTCATCTTTTTAAACTTCACAGCAGATAACATCTTTGTGAGAATGTCTGCACGTTTCTCACTGGTTTTGACATGTTTAACGATTATCAAACCTTGCTCCACGCACTCCCTTATGAAATGATATCGTATATCAATATGTTTGCTCCTTCTATGAAAGACTGGGTTTTTAGCCAAGTCGATAGCTGACCTGTTATCAATATACAAAGTCACAGGACCGATTTTTACATTGCAAACTTGATTAAGAACTCTCTGCAGCCATATTCTATGGCATGCTGCAGCTGTTGCGGCCATAAATTCCGCCTCACAAGATGACAGAGCGACACAGCTTTGCTTCTGAGAAATCCAAGTAATAAGACTCTCATCCAAATTAAATGCCACTCCTCCGGTGCTCTTCCGATCATCCACATTACCAGCCAAGTCACTATCGGAAAAGCCTGACAGTAGGTAGTTACCTTGACCCTTAGTATATATCAAGCCAAAGTTTAAAGTTCCCTTTACATACCGTAAAATCCTCTTCCCTGCAGTGAGGTGTGTCACTGTTGGACGCTCCATGAACCTGCTGATCACGCCAACTGAGTAAGCAATGTCTGGCCGGGTGTTCATGAAATATCGTAGACCCCCACGATGGACTTAAACTCCGTTGGGTTTACTGGTTCACCATCTTCATCCTTAGTCAGCTAAAGTTTATACTCCATTGGATACTTTACTGCATTACAATCTTGCATACCAGATTTTTCGAGCAACTTCCTCATATATGTTGTCTGTTTGATCTCAATGCAACCCTGACCTTATTCCACTTCTAGCCCGAGGTAGTATGAGAGTTTTCCCAAGTCTGTCATGTCAAACTCCTTACTCATTTGATCCTTAAACCGTACAATGCTTGCAACCCTGGTTCCAGTAATTAGAATATCATCTACGTATATTCCAATTATCAGAAAATCTCTCCCTTCCTTTCGAGTATACACAGCGTGCTTGAAAGGACATTTAAGAAAACCCTAGCATTGCAGACATTTATTTAGCTGTGCATACCATGCTCGAGGGGCTTGGCGAAGCCCGTATAATGCTTTGAGTAGCCTATATACCTTTTGTTCTTGCCCAGCTTTCACAAATCCACGAGGTTGTGAAACATCTCCCCATTCAAAAACGCAGACTTAACGTCGAGGTGGTGGACTTCCCAGTTGCATTTGGCTGCCAAAGCAAGGATTAAACGTACGGTTTCCATTCTTGTTACTGGGGCAAAGACCTCTTCATAATCAATGCCGTATTTCTGAACAAAGCGCTTTGCAACTAAACGAGCCTTGTGTTTGATGACCTTCCCGTTAGTGTCCTTCTTGAGCTTAAAGATCCATTTCAAATCAATGGCATTGTGGCCCTGTGGCAGGTCTGTTAATACCCAGGTGTCGTTTTTCTCGATGGATGCAATTTAAGTTTATATTGCGTCTCTCCATAGTTTTTCAACTGCTTGTTCATATGTAGCTGGATCGTCAACTCCCACCAGTAACAACTCGTCTACCAGCTCTACTATTTCGGTGTTGTCAGACATGTCGCATAGTGATCTGTATCTCAGGGGTGCAGTACTTTCAGTACTGGTAACAGAAATGACATTGCTTGTATTGGAGCCGGTGCTCTCTGAGCTGGGTGTTGTTGTACTGCCTGAGAAACCAGAGTTTGGTGACACTGGTGTATTGCCACCAAATAGTGTGTTGGTGGTGTCTTAAGAAACTTCACTGTCAACAACATCCTTGTCAATTTGGTCTATTTGGTGTGTGTCTATCAACGTAAACATACCGATGCTATATACAGCGCCTGCTGATATCGATTCACCCCATTGCCATCCCAGTTTTTCATCGAAAACAACATCATGACATACATTGATTTTTCCTGTAGAGGGATCGTAAAGGCGGTACGCCTTTGTGCCAGGTTCTCTCCCGAGGTGTACCATTGGTTTGCTTCTATCATCCAATTTTGTAACCTGTATGCTGGGTATTCTTACATGAGCAACACAACCAAAAACACATAAGTAGTCAAAAAATGGTTTCTTCTTAAACCAGGCCTCATATGGTGTCTTCCCTGTCAAGCTTCTTGTGGGTACTCGATTTAACACATAAACTGCATGGCCTATAGCCTCTCCCCATATGAATGATGGGACTTTCATCTCTTTCAACATGCTCCGGGCCATAGCAACTGTCCTGTTACGTCTCTCAACAACTCCGTTTTGTTGCGGAGAGTACGGTGCGGTGTAGTGGCGTGTAATCCCTGCCTCTTCACAGAATTTAGTGAAAGCTCCTGAACAGAATTCCCCTCCTCAGTCAGTTCGAAGTACTTTTATTCCTGGGAATGTAGTTTTCTCGACTGAGGCTTTGAATGTTTTGAACACAGTAAGTGCCTCGTCCTTGGTTTTGACCATCTAGACCCACATCATGCGAGTAAAATCATCTACGAGCAACATAAAATATCTCCATGTATTAATTTTAAAGGAACTTATGCAGAGAAATTGGATTCAGAAGGGAAAGGCTTACGTGTTTGTTTGGAGAGGAGACAACCATTGCACAGTTCCTTTGATATTTTCAGCACAGGAAATCCATTAACCATATGTTTTTTTAAAAGGTCTACCATTGCCTGATAGTTGACGCGACCAAAACGAAGATGCCACAATTGTGCACTTTCTTCCCCGCTGGTGGGTAAGCATGCTTCCTTCTTTATTTCTGAGATATGAATTTTGTATAGTCTGTTCGAGGAACGTTGTACCTTCATTAGGAGTCTGTGTTTTGTGTCATATACTCGCAGCTGATCACCATTCAGAACCACCTTGTTGCCTTTCTCAAATAGCTGGCCCAGGCTGATTATATTGCTTCAAAGGGTGGGAATAAAATACACGTTCTTGACTGCCTTCTCTTCACCGTTTTTGCAATGTATCTTTATTGATACGACCCCCTTTATGTGCACCAAGAAACCTTCTCCGAATTTAACTTGGCCAGTAACTCCCTCATCTAATTCTGCAAATTTTTCGTGGTGTCCAGTCATGTGATTGCTGGCACCGTTGTCCAAATAGCACATATTCGCTTCTATCTTGTCCTCAATTTCCTTACCCACATTAGTCACAGCTCGTGAGTTGCTAGCATGCAGCATCACTATCCCCCTTGTATTCTGCTCAAACTCTGCTACTAGTAAGGCTGGCTCGTCATCATTTATTTGTGCTAAATTGGCCTCTCCCTTTTGTTCTCTATCTCTTTTGGGTTTTCTGCATTCTGCAATATAAATGACCGAGATTAAGGCAGTTGAAGCATCGAACTCTCCTTCTATCACGAACACCTCAACTTTCTCTGCTGCGATTCTCATTACCTCCATTCTTATTCGTTCTCCTCAGCCATTCATCTCTAGTAAGCAATAATTTCTTTTCATTTCCTTCCCGTTTAGCCCATTTTTCCTCGGTTAACAGGAGTTGTTGTTTAAGATTGTTGTCATCTGGTCCCTTGAGTCGTTCTTCACGTGCTTTGAGAGACCCCACGATCTCTTCTACCGATATGGCTTCCAGATCACCAAACTGTTCTATTGTCGAAGTAATTTGCAAGAATTTTGCAGGTACAGCTCTTAACAGCTTTTTGACTACGTACGTTTCCTCCACCGTCTCGCCCAATGCACGGATATTCGTCACCAGGTTGCTCAACCTCATACAGAAATCATCCAACTTGTCTGTTTCTTTCATCATAATTAATTCAAATTCTGCTTTAATCGTCTGAGCTCGTGCCTTCTTGACCTTGTCATCTCCTAAACACAGCGTCTTAATGGCCTCCCATGTTTCTTTGGAGGTTTTCTTTGTGGCCAGGGACAACAGGAGGTCTTCAGGTATACCTTGATAGATTATAGCTATAGCTCTCTTGTCCATCTTATCTTCAACAGCAGCCATGGGGTCCTTCGGGACAATGGCTTCCCATAGTCCCTGTGCTTGTATAAACACAGTCATTTTCCATGCCCAGGCTGTATAGTTAATTTTTGAGAGCATTGGGTAGCTCAAACTAAATGAGGCGTCTTTGGTTTTACTGGGTTCCATTGTTGATCGACTGTGATGAAGATTTTTGAAACTGAAAGCTCTGATACCAAATGATGCCATATACGCTTTAAAACAAATAACAGACACACACTTTGATTACTGAAATGGATAAACTGGAAACTTGTTACTATTAAATTGAAAGTACTTACAGCTTACATATATTGAAAATAAATGACTATCTGAGACTCCTACTAACAAGGAACTGCAAAGCTATTTTTCCTCCACTAGACTCCAACAAACTACCACTACTCAAAGACTTATTCTCCCAGCGATACACTCGCTATAATTCAGAGTAACAAATGGACTTGGACTACGTTTAGATTACTAAGCCCAGCAAAGCCCAACAATATAAACATAGAAATTATAGACATAAACACGGAAAATGAGGTCTTTTCATGTGTTGCCCCATTAAGAGAGGTACTATACAACTATACTCTAGATACAAAAATAATTGTTACATGTGAATTGGTGTAGATGGTAAATTAGGGCTTGCAAAATCTAACTAATACGGAGATTAGCAAAATGAAGATTAGGGTGAATTGGGGTTTCAACTTGTAGATGAAGATGCAGATTACGACTTAATCCAGGCTGGTAGATGGGCATAATTGCAACTTCTATATTTAGGGATGAATTTATTCAGAAGGTTTGAAGTAACATTGTTTAAATTGGGGGTCGGCGGTTTAAGAAGGAAAATTAGGAAATACTCCATAATTTTTAATTTACTTACTTTTTAAGCGACTGATATTGGTTGAAGAGACGTATATGATAATTAGCAGGCATATATCATTGTCTTATGTGTCTAGGAGTGGAAAGACAGACGCAAAATTATATCATTAACTCGCATATACGTCAGGTTAGGTTTAAATAGCAATATTAGATATTTTATATGTCTATTTTATTTACAACAGACACAAATAAGGTGACGCATATGGTAGTTTTTGTACTAGTGATGATAAATAAAGAAGAATCAAACATGTCAGGGCTAACCAATTCAAATATTGTATGTAATAATTATGTAAACTTTGTGATATCTTTTTAGCAACCTGATATTTTCATTTCATTAACACAAACAGATGGTTGCTTTACAGGGAAAAACTTTTAATAATAGGTAAGCAATAAGAATTATCATCACAATAGTGATAGGAAAAATAATGGCCGACCTCATGGACTTGAATTAATTTAAAGGAAATCATAAAGTTTGGCAAAATATCTTATGAAAAGGTCTAAGCAGTGAAGTTTAAATACACAAGACAAACCTGCGGAATAATATGCTTATTTGCCCATTATGGACCAAATTCCTCTATGCAAGGCACTTCAAGTTACTGGAAGCGGCATCTTAAACTGAGTAAACCTGCACCAAAGAAGAATATTCCAACGAATGAAGTATCTCACGAATGGAATCATCAGGCAAATTTGCAAAATGCTTTAATTTACAGTGGAATACATAATAATGCCCTTTTAAAAAGGAGGATCCTCTAATATTATCGGATCGTAATACAGGGCCCGCTAAGGAGTTATTTAATCCCATATACATTCTTGTAAAATGAAACTATAATGCATTCATATTTCTAAAAATGTATCCGGATATAAAATTTGCTAAAAGAACGACACTAATCAGGAAAACACAAATGAATCCAATAACAGAAAAAAGAATGAGTCTATTTTGTTGGCAAGAAAAACCTAGCAATAAATTAAAAAATATACAAGTCAATCATCCACAAAAATAATAAGTGTAAATATATATATTTTATTTTGCCAAAAAAATTGAGTGTATTCTCAGCCTTTCTCCTAGTCCCGGAGCTTGATGAGCTACTCATCAGATGCCGACAAAACATATGGAAGGCTTGGATGCAGATCAATGACTTGATGTAGTATGTGTGTGCTTCAAATTCTTTAATCTTATCCTATGTGTTGTAGTTGTATATGTGAATCATTTTGTTCTTGGCTCCAACTATAAACCAATATTTTTCAGGTATACAGTTTGCACATCTAAATGCAAACAATCATATAAAATCACAGTTGGTCTTGTAATACATTGTAAACTGGTACAAAACTTACAGGATAATAAAGTTAAATCATCAAGATACAAGGAGTGATGGATATGTACCTTGCGTTTCAGCAAATTTAAAGGACTTCTCCATATTTCTATAATATTAAAGATAAATTAAGCAGGCAATTCAAATTTATGTTTGTATTGTAAAATATAAAACAAAGACACAACTGATTAAAACATAAAAACATCAACTTTCTTGGTACTTAAAGTTCCAAATTTACACAATTCTCAAGTATAAACTCAGTATTTCTGTGCACAAAGAACGCCGGATTGTGGAAGCAGGAGAGGATGACCTTTATTTTAAATATTTGTTCTCTCAATCATAAAATCTGGATATATGAGCTTATTGTACATTGACACAACAAATTGACCTGTTTCCACCCCTATTCATCTCAGCTTCTAAATACCCAACCTAGTTTCAAATGAGAGATAAACTCCAGATTTATTAAATTTCCAAACGAGTCGAGTTTGACCTTAATCAGGTACATGGGCTCAAATCTGTTGGATAAGAAAAAACTTGGACTCGAGTTATAGACTAGATTCAGTTATATTTATTTACTACCGGATAAGAATTATTACCCTACGTTAAAAATATAAAAGAAATATTACCAGGAGTTAGCTGTTCACCTTTAAACAAGTTAATAACTTTATAATCATAATCAATCTCTGCTTGAAGCACAACTAAATTCAATACCTACCCACCCTATTTTCTGTCCACAATACCACATTCAAAAACTAAAATATGACACAAGATACATTTTCTTAATTCAATAATGCCAAAGAGAACAACACTAAAAATGAACAATACTTTTTTGCTAGAGCGAGCTTCTTCTATTCCGTATAAAATAAACAAAATAAGCATAAAAATTAAGAACATAAACATCAAAACGCAGGCCTGAATTTGAAATCACCTTAAATCATAGCATTGAAATGCAAAGCCCTAATTATTAGAATACCCAAAATTATATATAAAAAAATTATAGGAGGTTTAAGATAAAATAAACATAAACAAATCAACTGAGCCCTAACTTCCTAACTTCAATTCAGCCCTAATTAGAAATCCAAAATACCAATTACTTACCAGAGATTGAAAGTGGTGTCAAGAGAAAGTGAGGGTGGTACTAAGAGAGATTAGCTCGAGAGATTAGCCAGAAAGAGAGAGCAGAGAGCGAGGGAGAGTGGAAGTGCGGAAAGTGACAGACGATTGAGTTAGGGTGTTTGAGTCGGAGAGAGTCGATTGAGGGTCGTTGTATGAAAATTTGGGCGGCATTAGCCCAAAAGTTTGCTCGCCCTAGCCCAAAAGTTTCCCGTGACTGAATCCAATATAGTTAAACTTCGATAAAATAATACTCAATAAATAAATAGCCTTGATTAAATAATAATTTTTAATAATCCCGACTCAGATCGTTTAATATAAATTAATTATTCACTTATTTAATAAGTTAATATTGTTTATTAAATTACATAAGTCTCCTATAATATACAAATTAATAGTTTCATCTTATATTAAAATTATATATTTTTTCAAAATTATATTTTTAAAATAAGACTATAATGTAAACTTACTTTTTTATTAAATTTATTTCTCCATCTACTTGTATCCTTTTTAGGGTACTATAGAGCTTGGCCTACTCTAGACCTACACAAAATTAAGCAATATTATTGTTTTAAGGACATCATTTAGAACAACTACAATAATGTCATAATCTTCCTTTTCATCTTCTTTCCATTTTTTTTAATAGTATTAATTATTTGTTCATATTCAACAATTATGTCACTGCTTTATTTTCTCCATTATAATCAATAACATTTTCAGTATTCATTGGCATCACGATAATCAATAACATTTTCGGCATATATATTTGTAAAAATATGTTTAAAAGAAATTGAAAATGATGTATATCGATAAATTAATAAAATTATTAATTGATTTATTAATTAATATTTTGAGTAATTAATAATTTTTTCTAGTCCCGAGTGTATTAATTTATCGGGTTTACCTATAGGTAGAAAATATTTAAATTATATTATAATAATAAATCTTGAAGTAATTATCACTAATAGTAATTGAAGTAATTAGGAAAATATATCTCGTTGGTGAGACAAGAGAATACTTGTAGGCCTTGCATGCGACCCCTTGGAACCTGGTAATGCGATGTGGCCTTATGGAGAACAGGGCCTCGCATGCGACCCATTAGAGTCTGGTCATGCGATGTGGCTGTAGAGAGCGTACCTGCGATATAAGGAGACCTAGCCACGCATAGCGATCCTTCCTCCCATGCGACCCCTTGAGGCCTAGTCATGGGTCTTCAAGTCAAATAGAGAATAAGTTGATAGCGAAGTATCTCCTTCTAGGACTAGCCTTGGATGCCTTCAATCTTTGTATTGTAATAGAGATTTTTTTCATGTTATGTGATCTCAGAAATATATAGTGAATGTTGACCTCTAAAAGGTCCTTCCAAGTGTGATATAAAGACCCTATGATGTGTCCCCTATGAGATCATATAGTCATAAGTTGTTATAATTATATCTTCAGTCTAGCTTGTATGTGAGTTTGTCCTCCAACTGATCTGTTAGAGCCTCTCCGAAATATGGAGAAATTACTCCTTACTTGTTAATATGGGTGCAGGACTGACCACTTAATAATATGGGGACATGTTATCCCTCATACTAATATGGGTGTAGGCCACCCCTCCTAGTAATATGGATTCATGCATGATATGAGGAGAGGACTCCCCTCTTAGTAGTATAAGGACATGACTCCTCTCTTAGTAGTATGAGGACAAAACTCCCCTCTTAGTAGTATGAGGACGGGACTCCCCTCCTGTTGAGAGGTGGACTTGATATCTATCTTGTTGAGAGATGGACAAGACTCTCTTCCCGATTGAGAGGTAGACAGGACTCCAGTCATGTTGAGAGGTGGACATGACCCCCTTACTGCTGAGAGGCGGATAAGACACATCTCCTAGTAAGAGGAGGGCAGGACTAACTTTTTTGTAAGAGAAGGGCACGGCTCACCTCCTAGTAAGAGGTGGACACGCCCCCCTTCCTGTTGGAGAGGCAGACACGACTCACCTCATAGTAATATATGGGGAGGTGTCACCTCCTAGTAATAGGTGAACATGACTATCCTTCTTTATATATTCTCATATGTTATTATGCAAAGTCTTGGTCAATATGTGGTACATGGTCCCGATCCATATACAAATTAGGAGAGTTCTTCCATATTATTAGCGTGTTTACTATGCCCAATATTATTATTAATTATTGTAATGGGTTTGTTTAGAGCCTATGTCCATATTTGGGCATAACATATATATATATATATATATCATTTATAATTATATAATAATGTGGTGAAGATAACTATAGCTGTCTTTAGTGTTAAATATAATACCAACTATCCATTTATGCATTTATAAGACATAGTATATGCATTGAAGTATATATTTTTTATTTTGGTCCAATATTATAGACGAACTATAGTTATGCATTCGACTTAATCTTATAGGTACTTTATTTATTACTTACTATTATAAATTCGTATTTGTATATTTATAATGTGTTGAAAGCAAGAGTCGATTAACTGAGGGTGTGATGTGAGCTTTAACATCACTTTAATTATATCAATATTGATATATGCTTTTAACATTGGTCGTCTAAATAATGGATGTCCAAGTACCGGTATCTTTTATCAGAATTCTAGTAGTGCCTCCATCTAAAACGTTTTTGACTTACTTGATATATAATTACCGTCATTAAAATTTAAATCTGTATAGTTGGAACGTTAAAAAATTTTCATGAACCCTTCAAAACTAACAAAGTTAACATCCTTATAGTTGGATCGTTAAAATTAAACTTGGAAAATTACAAAACTATTAACCCTTTCAATTAACGGCCTAACCTCTAAATACAAATCTTAAATCATGTATGTCCCACTAATATTTGAACAATATAATATATTTTTGATATAACTTTTACACGCGTATTACTATGTGTTGATTAGTTTTTAATGTATATATTATGTTCTCGTACTAAACATTTATTTATATCATTTAAAATAAATTTGACTGGTGACTAAAATAATTCTTAATATGTTGTTTATGTTATTAGAGTACCCCGGTGTTTTTTTCAAAAATTTAATAAATAATTTAATATTTATTAAAATAAATGAAAAAAATAATTAATTTAAAATTCACCAATGGTAGTCACATTTAGAAATATGACCGTCATCGGCCAAATTTACTTTTGATACTTTTGTTTAAGCGTGGCGGGAACTTTAGTGCCAAAAGTTAAAAATGACCGTGCCTAAATATGACTGAATGCGGTCATATTTACACCCCTCGAATTTTGTTTCCTTGGTGGGAATTTTCCGTCTCTTTATTTTGAAATCCAAAAAATAAATATGACTCACTAAATTTGACCGAAATTAAATTCGACTGCATTTAGTCAAAATTAAATATTGACTAGTTACAAATAAATGGCTGACTTCGAGCGTGACTGCTGTCGGTCCAAATTAAGTTTGACCAGCTATAAATGAAGGTTGACCGTTAATATGACCGACAGTCAAATTTAGGCGCAGACATTTTTAGTCGGTCAAATTTACCCTTTTTTCTTGTAGTGAGAGTTGAGGAAGAAGTTGAGTATAAGTAGTATAGATTGGAGCCGCCATATAAAAAATAGAGTTTGTAATTATGTTGGGTACGTGATTTATATTTTTTAATAAAAATAACATATTTAATATTTTTTGGAAGAACAAATAAATCAAACTAGTTTGAAACAATGCATGTATTAATAATAGTATAGTATAGATTAAAATCTTTAAACTTATAATCTTTTAGTTTATTTTTCCATTCATCTTTAATTACTTTGATTAATTAATTAATATATAGAAGAGTTTTAAATATATGAGTTTAGAAACAACATGATATAAAAATATAGATTCTAATTGCAAAATAATAATAGAGTTTGTCATTGTTTTGGATGTGTGCTTCATTTATTTTTTAAATAAACAAATATATTTTAGATCTTTTAGAAGTAGTTAACAAATTTTTAGAAAAGTATTAACAGACAAACAAAACCATGTTTTATTCTTTTATTTATAATAGTAGAATATAAACTAGCTTACCATGTCTGTTGTACGGGTCTAGTTAACAGTTATATATTTTCGTTTATATTATATTTTCGTATATATATATTCACTATTTTTAGAGACCTAAATAATAATTCTATTAATTTTTTCACTTAAGTTGATCCCTACCTCGAAAATTGTATTTTTGTTATTTTATTTATCAAATTATATTATAACATTAATATATTTAAATAAATATATATTAAATATAGATGCATAATAAAAATTGATAAAACAATTTGGAAGATGGGTGGGTTGTGGTCGTTTCTTTGGATTTTCTCGTTTTGTTCTTTAACTTGCTCTTCTTACTCGTTATGCAAACCTACGTGTGTACATCTCGCTCTCGATATTGGAGGTTTTTACTTTTTCTATTATACAAGTCGAACTCCACTGGGAAACCCAATAAAACCAACGGCCTTTTTTGATTAATTTGCCATACTGATCAACCAACAATTTAGCACTCCCATGTTTGTTTACGGGTGGAACTTTCTATGTTTTCTGGGTGGAACCAAGAATCATGCAACACAGTCTATCTAGACTTTGCGATTGAGTTTCGATTCCTGATATCAAAAAAATCTGTAGGCGACAAAGTAACAATTAACTGAAATTCGATGGCTCGATAGATAAAATAATATTCTAACTGTCAAGGCAAATGGGACAGTCTCTTATGCAAATGGGACAGTCCCTTTACAAATGAGACAGGGTATGGGACAGTCTCAATTACACTGCAGAAAATAAATAACAGAAATAAAATGCAGAATGCTGAAAACTGAAAAGTAAAAACACCAGAAGTTTTCACTTGGTTCGGCCCCTACACCTAGTCTATGGCCTACATCCAAGTCCCCATGCCAACTAGCATAGAGAATGTATTATATCAACTTTAATAAAAGAACTTACAGTCTTTTCCTTGATTACAAATATAGCACCTAAAAGAAACCCTTTCCCAAGCTACCTTGTTACCTAGCCCACTGCTATTCCTTAGCCTTCTAGCTACCTTGCTATACTTTGAAATCAAGCTTGCCACAACCCGGCACAAAGTTGATATGAATACACAAGTACAAGAATAAACAAATTGATTATAACTCAAACTAGGTTTCTTGTTTTTCTGGATATGAATATCTCGGGTATGAAACAAGAAAATGATTTCAGATAATGAAAGATTCTCGTGAAAGTGTTAGCTACAAATCTGAAATGAAGAGTTGTATTTATAAGCAAAGTTCTAACAGATTTATTTTCAAACACAAGATAAGGTTGGAAGATAAGTTTGTTTGAAAATATTTTGAATGAATCTTTGAAACTAATCTGTTAGTACATTTAAAAAAGATAAATCAAGTAAAGATAAGGCTTGAGAGATTTAAACTTGATTTATAAGATAAGGTGGTGAGTTTGTTTGAGATAAGGTTTATCCAGATAAACAAGATTTACACAAAACCTTAACAAACCTAATCCTGAGAAATAGTCTCCTGGAAAATCTGAATCAACTGCATTCTGCAATATCTGAACTCTATTATTCTATTGCGTTGAATTCTGGAAATCATCAAAAATCTTTGTATTCCAACATTCTCCCCTTTTATGATGATGACAAAGAGAACATAAATGCTCTCCCTATCAAAAACACTAAAGGCCTGTAAAACAAAGTTAGATACAACATAATATATTGCAGTTTATAATACATGCAATCAATATGAGAATGAGACAACTAAAGACTGAATGAGACACGAGATCCATTCTGTTGCTAAGAACTCTTATCATCATAAACACTTGAATTAACATTCTCCCCCTTTTATGATGATGACAAAGAAAGCATAAATGCTCCCCCTATCAAAAACACTTTCAGCTCTGTTCAAGATGTTAGTAACAAGAAAATAGCATATGCAGATTATATCTTTATGCAACAGATATAACAATAAGTATAGAATCAAATGAAATTAGTACATAATCAAAATCGAAAAATAACTCTTTCTCTCCCTCAACATCATAAAAGGGACAAAAGAATTAATCAGACAAAGAACACATACCAAGTTCTCGACGCATCAAACAAAATCTATCTTCAGCTAAAGGCTAAGTGAAGATATCTGCACGCTGTTTCTCAGTAGAAATGTAAATAAGCTCAATATTACCTTTAGAAACATTATCTCATAGAAAATGGTGACGAACATTAATATGCTTAGTATGAGAATGCATAACAGGATTTTTAGAGATATTTATTGCAGAGGTATTATCACAATAAATAGGAATATTTGGGTAAGAAATACCAAAATCCTGCAATGTTTGTTGCATCCACAAAATTTGAGCACAGCAACTTCCAGCTGCAATGTACTCTCCTTCAGCGGTAGAAAGAGCTACTGAAGTTTGCTTTTTACTATGCCATGCAACTAAACAATCTCCTAAAAATTCACAAGTACCACTTGTGTTTTTTCTATCAACCTGTGACCCTGCATAGTCAGCATCTGAAAAACCGATTAATTCAAAGGAAGAGGAGCTTGGATAAAATAATACCAAGTCACTCGTACCATTCAAATATTTAAAAATACGTTTAACGGCATTCAAATGAGATTCTTTAGGTTGAGATTGAAAACGAGCACACAAGCATACACTATACATAATGTCAGGTCGTGAGGCAGTTAAATATAACAATGAACCAATCATACCTCGAAATTTAGTGACATCTACAGGTGTACCTTGTTCATCCTTAGTAAGCTTAACTGAAGTACTCATCAGAGTTGATTTAGGTGTGACATGATCAAGTGCAAATCTTTTGAGTAGATCCTTTATGTACTTGCCTTGGTGAATAAATATTCCTGCATTAGACTGATTAATTTGCAAACCTAGAAAGTACTGCAATTCACCCATCAAACTCATATCGAATTCCTTATGCATGCAATCAGAAAACCACTTACACAAAGATTCGTTAGAAGATCCAAATACTATATCATCAACATAAACTTGAACTAAAAGAAAGTTATCACGTTTATGAAAAATAAAGATAGTTGGATCGAGTGTACCACGAATGAAACCATTGTTCACAAGAAATTGACTGAGACGTTCATACCAATAACGAGGGGACTGTCTCAATCCATAGACAGATTTCTTGAGCTTGTAAACATAGTTAGGGTACTTCTCGTGAATGAAACCTGGAGGCTGCTTCACGTAGACTTCTTCCTTGAGATAGCCATTTAGAAATGCGCTTTTGACGTCCATCTGATAGAGCTTGAACTTCTTGTGAGCTGCAAAGGCCATTAAGATTCGAATAGCTTCTAAACGAGCTACTGGAGCATATGTCTCGTTGTAATCGATTCTTTCTTGTTGGTTGTATCCCTGAGCAACTAAACGAGCTTTATTTCGAATGATATTTCCATCTTCATCTTTCTTATTCTTAAAAACCCAACGAGTACCAATGATCTTATCATCCTGAGGAGGTGGGACGAGTTCCCAAACATCACAACGCTTGAACTGGTTCAATTCCTCCTGCATTGCAACAGACCAGTGTTCGTCTGCAACTGCTTCTTGAGCGTTCTTTGGTTCGAAGTCAGCAACAAAAGCACAGAATGCACATAGATTATGAAGTCTGCTTCGAGTAGAAAATCCTTGATCTAAATCAGTGGGAAGATTATCTGGTGGATGATTCTTCACAGTCCTAGAAGACTTAGGAAGTTGAATATTACTCATTTCTTCCTCATTAGAATTATCTTCCTGGAAATGAATAGGAGTTGTCTCATTCAAAAGAGACTGCCTCATTTCCGCTTGTGAAGATTTATCCAGAGGAGTAACAGAATTCACATTTGAAACACTATCGGGAGTCTTTGGAGAACCATAAGATTCATCTGAAGCTTGAGTAGATCCTGAAGAATTATCAAAAGACTGAGATGGACCTGGAGAGTCTTGACTGTTTGATTTGTCAGAATGAGACTGACTCTTTTCAGAATGAGACTGTCTCATTTGGGAATGAGACGATAGATCCGCAGTGTCTTCATCAATTTGAGATATATTCCTTGAGTATTCATTGAATGTAATATTGATGGATTCTTCTACTTTGTTCTTGACAGAATTATAAACACGATAAGCTTTGCTTGTTGTAGAATATCCCAAGAAGATTCCTTTCGTAGATTTCGCATCGAACTTGCCTCGATTATTTTGAGTATCTAAAATAAAACACTTGGAACCAAATACTCGAAAATAACTAATGTTAGGAGTCCTTTTATTAAGCAATTCATACGGAGTTTTAAGCAAAATAGGACGAATAAGTACTCTATTTAAAACATAACAGGAAGTGTGTACCGCTTCAGCCCAAAATTTTCTTGGAAGCTTACTCTCATGCAGTAGAGTTCTGGCAGTTTCCTGTAGAGTTCTGTTCTTGCGTTCTACTACTCCGTTCTGCTGAGGAGTTCGAGGAGCTGAGAATTCATGAGTGATTCCTCTTGATTTACAGAAGGTTATGAAATCCTTCTCGAATTCACCTCCATGATCACTACGAATAGTCTTGATCTTAAATGAATACTTAGTCTCAAGGTTAGTAATAAGATCCTTAAACTCAACAAAAGCTTCATCCCTAGTTCGTAAAAATAATACCCAAGTAAAATGAGAATAATCATCAAATATAACAAAAGCATAATTCTTACCTCCCAAACTTAAATACCTTTCTGGACCGAAAAGATCTAAACGAAGAAGCTGCAAAGGAACAGAAGTTGATACTTTATTCTTAGCAGTAAAGGAAGTTTTCACCTATTTTCCAAGTTGGCAAGCTGAACAAGGTTCTATTTTCTTGTACTTTAGCTTTGGTAAACCTCGAACTAACTCATGAGAAGATATCTTCCAAAGAAGATCCATGTGAACATGGCCTAGACGTCGATGCCAAAGATACTGCTGATCTTGAACAGTAGTAAGACAAATTTCCTCCTGCTGTTCATCAAAATCTAACACGAAAATATTTCCTTTCCTTTTGGCAACTAAAGCAAACTCGTTAGTCTTAGTACCAATATAGCATACATCTTTATCGAACTTAACCTTATGACCAGCATCAGTAAGTTGACTAACACTAATGAGATTATATTTCAAACCATCAACTAAACGAACATTAGAAATGGCAAACCTGTCATTACCAATTATGCCTTTTCCAATAATTCTGACGGTGTTTGAATCTCCAAGAGTAACTAAGCCACCTTCCTTGGCAACTAGAGATAGAAACTTGGATTTATCACCTGTCATGTGACGTTAACAACCACTGTCGATGATCCATTTATTTCGCGGAACATGGACCTTCAAACAAACCTGCAAGAATTGCTTTATCCCTTAGGTACCCACTTAACCTTGGGTCCTGGTTGGTTAGTATCACAAATCTTATATAAATGTCTATCTGATTTCTTAATCCACATCTGAACAATATTAACAGAAGTATTAGCAGATTTATATGTAGTAGACGATTTATAAGATGAGTTAAAGAAGTGGTCCTTGATACCACATAATCTAGATTCAGCTGTAGGGTGGCCAGCTTTGCCACAATCTCGACATTTCTCATAAGGCATCTTATATTTCATAGGAGCTCGCTTATAACCGCCTTGAAATGCACGTTTCTTGATTGACTCACATCCTAAACCTCCTTTATCAAGAGAAGATTTTTGTTCACCAAGAAGAGCATTCAAAGTTCCTTCTCCATGAAAACATTTAGCTAAATCATTTTCAAGCTATTCGACTTTCTGCTTTAATTCAGGAACCAGGGGATGAGGAGCATTGTCTTCTTTAACGGTTTCTGGATCAACAGATATTGATTCTTTCTTCAAAGCTTCAAGGCATACATCCTTCATCTCAATCTCATTTTTGAGATATTGATTTTCTTCAGTAAGTTTTGAAACCCTTTCAAGCAATGATCTGTTCTCAGCAACTAGGGCTTCTTCCTTCATGGGGTCATCCATTTCACTAAGAACTTCACTTAAAGCTTGCTTTAAATAAGCATTCTTTTCTTTCAACTTCTTAATCTGGACCTGCAAATTTAAAATAGACGAAGATATATTTGAATTATACTTAATATTCTGTACCTCATCATTATCACTGGAGTTGTCCTCTAGTCCAGCAAAGCAAAGTTGAGCAACTTCATCGTCTGAATCGATCTCCACATCAGATTCAACATCACTCCAGGTAGTTAATGTCTTCTTTTTGTTCTTCAGCTTGTAGCAGTCCTTTTTGAAGTGCCCTTTCTTTCCACACTCAAAACAAGTATCCTTGCTTTGATTCACTTTAACCTCCTTGCTCGGATTAGATTTGAAGTCCTTCTTCGGAAACTGTGACTTCATAGGTCGTTTGGAAACATTCCGTTTGGCAAGAAATTTATGAAACTTCTTTATTAGAAGAGCAATCTCTTCATCAGAATCATCAGGAGACTCATCTGCATCTGCATTAAGTGCAAGAGTTTTCTTACGAGGAGCTTCATCTTCTTCATCATATCTACGTAGCTGATTTTCGAATTCTTCCAATTCACTGAACAGTGTTAGAGTGTCCATAGTTGAAAGCAGTGTCGAATCCTGCAGAATAGTAACGTTTGGAGCAAACTTCTTTGGCATTGCTCTGAGGATTTTTCTATTAATCTCAGATTGAGTAATGATCCTTTCCAGAAGTGAGATGGAGTTCATCAATGTCAGAAACCTCCCTTGAGCATCTCGCACACTTTCATCTCTTTCCAACCTGAAACCTTCATAGTCACTCATTAGCATACTTAATTTTACTTCACTTACCTTAGACGTGCCTTCGTGGCTGACTTTGATCGTATCCCAAATCTGCTTGGCAGTAGTACATGCTGAAACTTTTCTTAATTCTGTAGCTACCATGCCATTGAGAAGTGAGTTCATAGCTTTAGCATTGGAATTCATTACGTTCACTTCTTCGGGAGAGAGATCCTTGAGAGATTTTGGCATCCCTTCTTTCATAGGAATTGTGAAACCATTTTCTACAGTATCCCATTCAAATGCATCACGCTGGAGAAAGATTTTCATCCGAAACTTCCAGTCATTATAGTTTTCAGCACCATGAAGCAGTGGTGGATAATTGTTTGAATACCTATCTGGTTGAGCCATGGATCGCTAGCAAAATAAACACTAAAAAGAGAATTAAATGTACCTGCTCTGATACCAAATGAAATTCGATGGCTCGATAGATAAAATAATATTCTAACTGTCAAGGCAAATGGGACAGTCTCTTATGCAAATGGGACAGTCCCTTTACAAATGAGACAGGGTATGGGACAGTCTCAATTACACTATAGAAAATAAATAACAGAAATAAAATGCAGAATGCTGAAAACTGAAAAGTAAAAACACCAGAAGTTTTCACTTGGTTCGGCCCCTACACCTAGTCTATGGCCTACATCCAAGTCCTCATGCCAACTAGCATAGAGAATGTATTATATCAACTTTAATAAAAGAACTTACAGTCTTTTCCTTGATTACAAATATAGCACTTGAAAGAAACCCTTTCCCAAGCTACCTTGCTACCTAGCCCACTGCTATTCCTTAGCCTTCTAGCTACCTTGCTATACTTTGAAATCAAGCTTACCACAACCCGGCACAAAGTTGATATGAATACACAAGTACAATAATAAACAAATTGATTACAACTCAAACTAGGTTTCTTGTTTTTCTGGATTTGAATATCTCGGGTATGAAACAAGAAAATGATTTCAGATGATGAAAGATTCTCGTGAAAGTGTTAGCTACAAATCTGAAATGAAGAGTTGTATTTATAAGCAAAGTTCTGACAGATTTATTTTCAAACACAAGATAAGGTTGGAAGATAAGTTTGTTTGAAAATATTTTGAATGAATCTTTGAAACTAATCTGTTAGTACATTTAAAAAAGAAAAATCAAGTAAAGATAAGGCTTGAGAGATTTAAACTTGATTTATAAGATAAGGTGGTGAGTTTGTTTGAGATAAGGTTTATCCAGATAAACAAGATTTACACAAAACCTTAACAAACCTAATCCGGAGAAATAGTCTCCTGGAAAATCTGAATCAACTGCAATCTGCAATATCTGAACTCTATTATTCTGTTGCGTTGAATTCTGGAAATCATCAATCTTTATATTCGAACATTCTCCCCCTTTT
Organism: Apium graveolens; assembly: GCF_009905375.1. Lineage (NCBI taxonomy): Eukaryota > Viridiplantae > Streptophyta > Magnoliopsida > Apiales > Apiaceae > Apium > Apium graveolens. The sequence goes on from NC_133653.1 coordinate 19,185,939, forward strand.
ATGATGATGACAAAGAGAACATAAATGCTCCCCCTATCAAAAACACTAAAGGCCTGTAAAATAAAGTTAGATACAACAGAATATATTACAGTTTATAATACATGCAATCAATATGAGAATGAGACAACTAAAGACTGAATGAGACACGAGATCCATTCTGTTGATAAGAACTCTTATCATCATAAACACTTGAATTAACATTACCAAAAAATTAGATAAATCTGATGTGAATAATACCATGGGCTAAGGTTTGTTTCAAATCTTTTCAATTTAATTGCTCAAATTTTTGTATGTTTGAAGTTGGTATTAATTGTTGCATATATGTTAAATTGTTATTTTAACTTCTTACATATTTTGACGCGCACACACAAGCCGGGGTCTTTCGGGAAACAGCTTCTTCATTTTTTGGAATGAGGGGAAGACTGCTTACATCTTACCCTCCCCAGACCGTGCGTTAAGCCCGATATACTCGGTATGTTTGATTTGGTTTGGTTTGGTGGATTGTGGTCATATGTGGTCATACTTTATGTGTATGGAGAATATGTTTTTATAGTAGTTTATATTAGTAGGTGTATATCATTATTTATTTAATAATTCTTTTTTTTCAAAAAAACATGTAAAAAAAGTTAACTAAGATAAGTTGGTAAGGGTTAAATCATATTATATCATATTTTGATTATTAGTTGTGCCCTTAGTTTAGCACAATGAGGAGACTTTGTTTAATAGTTTAGTAATTTAGTTTAGTAGATGTATAATATTATTTATTTAATAAATTTTATTTTTCTTAAAACATGTAAAAAAGTCAAAATTAGGGATAATGGTTTAACGAGATTATACCATATTCCCCTATATTAAAGTCAAGTATAGATAATAATTAATATTAAAATTTAGTATAGATACTAATAGACAAGGTGTTCTTTTTTTATGTCTGTAACTTTTGAACTTTAAAAGAAAACTAATTTTAATATGATATTTAAGGATTTGAATATTACACTTTTTTGTAAGTTGTTAAATATTAAAATTTGATATAATACTATTCAACTAATAAAATAGTTTAAACTATGAGATGAAACACGAAACCAATCAAAAATTGGATGTTTAGAGTTTGATAATATAGTAGTTCGTAGATTGCTCTTAATGTTTAAATCGGCTTAAATAATATATATTTATTTTTAAAATAATATCTCAGCTTTTAATAAATGTATACCAATTTTATAGTTAATTTTCTTAATTGGGGTAATATGTAGTTAAATTTGAGATTTTAAAAATGTGAATATCTAGATTTTTGTCCATCTGGGCATGCATTCTAATCTTTTGAATTTCATGCTAAAAAGTTGTGCTGAGTTTGAACCAAAGTAGTAGGCCTATTCAAGGTCAGTGGACCATCTACGAGGGGATTGGTTTTTCAGATCAGCTTCAGACTTTGGATTTTTGGTACATCTCCACTGACAAATGGTTCAAGATATGTAATAAATTAGACCCAAGTATTTTGAACTCACCGCCTTAGATATTATATGATATTATATAAATTTGAATAGCATATTCTGAACAACAAAAGTAGTTTGTAAGAAGATTACTGAGTCATCTTGATTTAAACAATGCATATATATTTGAACATTGATGTGACTCAACTTAAACACTAATTTGTGTCCTTTGTAATGTAGAGTAAATAGGGTATCATTTTATGCCGAGGATCAAGGGCATACTTCTCTTCTATTTTGCTAATGGTATCAAGAATGAATTTGTTTTGTTTATCTAACAACTAAATTAACTAGAAAGCAAGAAGAATGTTTGTTTGTAAATAATTAAAGAAACATGTTGGAAAGCATGTAGATCCACCCAAACTCATGACATAATTTTGAAATTCATTTGATATGTTCCGAAAGATACCTATAGAGAACCCACCATGACCACATAGAAACAAGTTCTGCTACTCGTATAACCCCATCACCACATAGAAAGGTTAAAACAAATTACACACTTATACAACTAATCCCTTGGCCACATAGAAAGATTAATTGACTTTAGAGAGATAGAAATCACAAAACATAACTGGATGACCACATACCATAGTTAATTCATGCATCTCTATAAGTATTGATGTATATACACGCACAATCAAGAACACATCTCAGAAAATCAAAATTATATAATTGTCATAAAGTTTAGGGCTTCAAAATAACCATCCAATATTAATAAACTAGCCAACCATAATCATAGTAAAAGTGATAGGATACATGAGAAGATTAAAATAAAATACCAATTGTAGAGTTAAAAGAATTATCCCTATACTGTTGATATCAAATCTCCAAGCATAAAGTCCTCGTCCTCCTCTTAGCTTCTTCTCTTGGTGTCTATCAATATATACCTTCTATCTCTAATAATATAAACCTAATATAAAAAGTATTTTTATTCTTTCTAGGAATAAACAAGAGTTTCCAAAATTGAATGGGATTTTACAGTCAAAATTCAAAGTTGACATTTCTATGCTGTTACTGGGCTGATCCGAATGTATTTTGAAGTGTAGACCATTCTCTAATTAAAGAGAATCTCGGTAACTTCGTGTGGGCTGTTGAGTCGCCCAAATCTGATGAAGAGAACTCAAGGTACGGCCCAAACAATAAGTCTTGCTCGTGTAGCCCACTAAATCCGAATTTTCCTCTAATTTAGCTCCAATCCTTTCCAATTTAGAATTCTTAGCCTCCTACAATAAAATATTATAAACTGATTAATAAAGGTCCAATTAAATTTAAAACATAATCAATATGGGAACAAATAACATCTAAAATATACACAAATATATATTCTATCAAATATCCCCACACTTAGCATTTTGCACGTCCTCGGGCAATTAAGAGAAATAAAATTATCGAACTAATTAACTCCACTATCGTAGATGACACAATTGTATTGAGCATATGCAACAAGCCGTTAAATCCCTAGGCAGCCCTAGTAGGATGAGTGGTGTCTCGTGAAGGGTGTATAGAAGATATACCCACAAAATCTACCCAGCCCATGCAATACAGTCATCCTCAAGCAATGAAGGACTACAACTACCTCCATGAATGCAACTAGATGATTACAAAAGAACTCAAACATAATAGTATTCACCAAGTCAACAATACTCCCAGGATATACAACAAGTTAAACACATCAAGCTCACACTAAAGCATCACCACATAGTACACGCAAGTGTAAAGTGCACGTGTGTGCTGAGATTAACAAAATGCTCTCTACTAAACCAAGAATAAAGACATACAAGTTTCAACATGACAAGTCACGTGAGTTAATAGCTCCCAAGTTGATCACTAGAATAGATCTTAAATACATCGTTACTTAGAACAAGCCATCATTCGAGTTTAGCAAAGGATTTTTATGTCTTCGTTTATTTTTACAATACTACTAACTATACACATATGATTTTTTATATGTTCGGTCTAAGGTCAGGTAGCTCCTCAGGCTAAGTGAGTTACGACCATCATAAGACTTTACAAGGTAGGTCTAAGGTCGGGTGGCTTCTTAGGTTAAGTGAGTTACGACCACTCTCAGACTTCGCCAATCATATTATACACATGTATGTATTTAGTGGTTTATTTAACCGTGCAATGGTCAAGATTCCTAAAGATTTATACATTAATACCCATGTAGTGAGCGTTGGGTCAGCAATCCCAAACCATAAAAGTCTTTAGGTTACTAGGCACAAAATCCCCTCAGACTTAATAACCCGAGTATTAATGAGCCCAACCTAGTCAATTATACCACTTTTTTAATATGTATTTTATTGATACTCATATATTTTTTTCTTTTTTTTTAGTCTATTTTTTTAAAATATTTACATCCCACAACTTCCCCCAAACTTAAGCATTTTCGTACTAAACTCAAAAATAAATAGTCAAAATTCTAACTATCAACAAGGAGTTATCCCTCAAGAAACAAGAATATCTAAGTCTCAGTTCAAGAGCATAAAAAGATTATGTAGGGAAATAAGTTCTGCACTAGTGACACCACGCATTGTAATATCAAGTGATCATAGCAAGACTAAGTTAAAACAAGTTACACATAATATCATCATAGGTGAGTGACTTGGACTACTACTAATTCGAGATCATGTTTATGTTATGCAATGCTATACAACTAAAATATAATATAACTATATGATTTAATGTAATTTATATGAATTAAATTATAATATGCATAATTTTTTTTATTTTTTTAGTAATATTAAGAACACCTCCCCACACTTAATGAGTCATTGTCCTCAATGAATTAGAATATGTAATATATACATATAAATAGAATTAAAAAAATTAAGGGAAAAAGAAAAAAAATCCTAAAAGAATACAAAAAAAACAAAGAAAAAAAGTATACACAAAAGAAAGTTAAGAATACTCCCCTTCCATTTGTGCGAAGTGTTTCCCGAAAGATTCTGAACAAATATTGTCTCTCCCTTAATGAATTTTGAGGTAGGACTTTAGTACAGATAGAGTCAAGTCCATTATCTATCATAAAATTGAGGCTAACTCAATTGGTTGAGATGATGATGTAGAAAGTCTTGTACACAATAACATGGGTTCAAAACCCAACAAAGGCGTATTTATTTTTTTATGACTTGCAGCAACAACTGGACAATAATGGCCAACTGTGATGCAGGATGGGCTTCTTGACAATTGGGCCGGATGAACTACATTTGGGTTGATCTTAAAGGGCTGACAACAGCAATGGGATGATCTTAAAGGGCTGGCAACAGCAATGGAGAGCTGCGCACGTGTACAAACTGTGATACGGGCATGACCATGCTGTATGCATGACATGAACGTGCCTAACAGCCAGAAACAAACAGACGACAGATGGTGCAGCTTATTGGATGGGTGCATGAGCATGTAGTAAGATCGCGTGAGCATGCTAAACAGAAAAAACATAGCAGATTATAAAGATATAGTAGGCATGGGCATGCTACAAAGTTGCATCATCATGCAAATTTTTTTTTGCCTCCCAAGAAGCGCCTTCATTTATTACCTTTGGCTAGACAATATACTATTTACTTTCAAGGTGGGTACATCCAAGATATCAACTCCATCTTTAGAATATGAAGGTTATCATGAAAATTGTATAGCTTGAAAGTTATCCAAACGATTAGTATAATTTCAATAGAGCTTTTGTAACTTGGTGAAAAATTACTAGCCCAATCGGAAAATGGTACATGATACTTCAAGTGAATTGGTGAAGGTTGCCTCTCCAATTTCTATGAATCTTGCAAGAGAGGATCCAATGCTAACTCATTTATAACTTCTGGGCTATCCTTAAAAGCAAAGTCTTCATCAAGATCAAATTCGAGAATATATGGATGAGCTGGTTCCTTTACACAACTACTAAATAGCATAAAATTTTGTTCTGTTCCAACAAACTCATTCCCTAACAAATCCTTGCCATGACCTTCAAAAACTACATCTTCTATCTCCTATTTCAAAAACTTAAGATCATCTTGCACAGTATTCTCTCTTGTGCTCTCCAATAAACATATTTATGCATCCATGTGGTCTTTATTCTTCACCTCATCCAGTTTGATTTGAACAAACCTATATGGAAAAGGGACATAATTGAAGCAACTATCAATACCAACCGGATAAGAAAGAGTAAGAGACTTATCTTTAACTTTTATTGCAACCACTTCCTCATTATGATCATGTAGATGATCAGATTCTTTCATGGGGACATCAAGTATGTCATTAGCTTGTGAATTCAGACTTATTTCACGTAATGGGTTATTGGTTGTAATGACATTCACATACTCAAACTTTTGTTGTGGTTTCATAGTTACAGGAGTTGCACAAAAATCACGCTTTTGATTCATCTTCATAACCACATCTCCAAGTTGCTTTTATATTTCCTTAATATCCTCAGAATTTTTAGTACACTGCTTGTGCATCTTCAACTGTCCTTCAGCTAGCCGTGCCAATAGCTTCTCATTATTACTTCCACTAGCTGAATCGTGATAGACATGTTTACTTTGCTGGAAACCAGAATATGAATAAGTGTGATGCTGCAGAAAACCCGTTTAGATTATGATCATCATGCCTCAAGTTAGGATGACCTCCCCATCGTGGATTTTAAGAATCTAAAAACGGATTTTCTCCTTGATACCCATACCTAATGGCATTGAGATGCTCATAACCAGGTGCAATCAAGTATGGACATGAGTTATCAGAATAGACAGGAGTTGCACAAATACCACCTACTTGAGCCTGTGATGTTCTTTCATGTATAAATAATGCACTCATCCTCTTTAAATTTTGCTCAATTTTTATCAACCTTTCATCAGATTCAGCCTGCAGAATTGTATCTGACTTTGAATGAGTCCCATATTACAGATCATTTACAGCTCTCTTGGCAATTAACTATTCGGTAGCATCATGCATCAGATCCACAAAAGCACCTCTAGTAGCAGAATTAAGCAGTCTTTTCTCACATTCAAGAAGACATTGGTAGAAGAAGGGTAACAAACTCCCCTTGTTAAAACCATGTTGAGGGCACCTCTTTTGCAACTTATGAAATCTAGCATAGTACTCAACATATGTTTCAGATGCATATTATTGTAATCCAGCTATTTGACTCCTCATACTCATCACTCTAGATGCTGGATCAAACTTTTGCAAAAATTCTTTTGCTAGCTTCTCCCAAGAAGTAACGAATCCCATAGGAAAATGTTCGAACCACTCCAATGCTGCTCCATCCAGAGAAAACGGAAAAGCTTTCATCTTTAAAATTTTAGGATCCGCCATATCAGGTCCCATACATTCAATAATATTCACAAACCTAGAGAGATGTTGATTTGACTTATCAGTTGAAAGATCACGGAATATTGGCAATCGTGTTAGAAGATTTTGCTTCAGCTCAAAAGTACAAATCTTCCCTTCAGTTAGGCTAGGATATACCCTACAAGAATGCCCATAATTAGCAATCGACACGCCAACATCATCACGAAGTGTCTGAATTGATTCCATGTAAGTTAGTCAAATTCCACCTACACCTGAAAGAATACAAGCAATAGGCGGAATAAATATGAAAAAGAAAAGGAAAAAAGAAAAAAATATATATATATACAAAAAACGAAATAAAAGAAAAGCAAATTTCAATCCCCGACAGCGCGGCGCCAAAAATTAATGTGACTCAACTTAAACCCCATTTTCTGTCATTTATAATGTAGAGTAAATAGGGTATCGATTTACGCCGAAGATCAACGGCTTACTTCTCTTCTATTTTGATAATGGTATCAAGAATGAATTTGTCTTATTTATCTAACTGCTAAATTAACTAGTAAGCAAGAAGAATGTTTGTTTGTAAAGAATTAAAGAAAGATGTTGGAAACCATGTAGATCAACCCTAAACTCATGACACAATTCTAAAATTCATTTGATATGTTCCGAAAGAGAACCTTCCATGACCACATAGAAACAAGTTCTGCTACTCGTATAACCTCATGACCACATAGAAAGGTTAATATGAATTACACACTCATACAACTAATCCTATGACCATATAGAAAGATTAATTGACTTTATAGAGATATCAATAACAAAACATAACTGGATGACCACATAACATAGTTGATTCTTGCATCTCTATAAGCATTGAAAGCATTGACGTATATACAGGCACAATCAATAACACATCTCAGAAAATTAAAATTGTATAATTGTCATAAAATTTAGGGCTTCAAAACAGCCATCCAACAACAATAAACTATCCAACCATAATCATAGTAAAAGTGATAGGATACATGAGAATATTAAAATAAAATACCAAGTGTAGAGTTAAAAGAATTATCCATATGTTGTTGATATCAAATCTCCAAGCATAAAGTCCACCTTCTTCTCCTCTTAGCTTCTTCTCTTGGTGGCTATCAATATATACCTTCTATCTCTAATAATATAAACCTAATATAAAAAGTATTTTTATTTTTTCTAGGAATAAATAAGAGTTTCAAAAATTGAATGGGATTTTACGGTTAAAATGCGTAGTTAAATTTCCTCTGCTGTTACTGGGCTGATCCGAATGTATTTTGAAGTGTATATTATTCTCTAATTAAAGATAATCTCATTATCTTCGCGTGAGTTTTTGAATCGCTCAAATCTCATGAACGGAACTCAAGATACGGCCTAAAGAATAAGTCTTGCTCTTGTGACCCACTAAATCCGAATTTTCTTCTAATTTAGCTACAATGCTTTCCAATTTAGAATTTTTTGCCTCCTAGAATAAAATATTATAAACTTATTAATAAATGTCCAATTAAATTCAAAATATAATCAATATGGGAACAAATATCATCTAAAATATATACAAATATATATTCTATCAAACATCCAAGCCCACAAGTGATTGCATACCAAATTCAATAACCCATCACATATCACTTCATAATGTCTAAAAATATTGTACAGATTAGTTGTTAATTTTCATTCATAAAGTCTCAAATACTCTTTTTAATCATTGTGAGATGTTAGTGTCTATGCATATTCGACATTGATAGAGTTTTGCTATCATTTATATACAACAAAACATATATTGTAATATATAATATTTTCAAATATATTATCACTTAATCCCTAATTTGATAAACAAATAAACATATGTAACATATATAATTTTAAAAGCAATATGCACAATGATATTTCAGAACATGACTAACAATACAATAGGGAAACTATTAAAAATTACGTATTCACCAAATGTTTGATATTAGAAAAATAAGTATTTGTCATTTTTGTTTTATCTCCAACATTACATGAAAGCAAATTAAATCAATTGGAAACGTAAATTAAATTTCAATATAATGCAAATTTAATACATGAATGACATCACAATGGAAGAAATAGTTCATTAACAACAAAACATTGGATTAGTGAGCCCAAAATTGTAGATATTTCATAATTTAACATATATTGAATAATTATATGTTAAAAATTATTGTTAGTATTTCAAACGTAACACAATATTTTTTGTATTATAGTTTTTTGAACTTGCAAAAAAATTATGTTACAATGTAGTTCATATGTTGATATAAACATCATTAATAACAATTTCATATGTATAATTGAGCATATAATGTATTCTCTAGTATATATATACACACTACTAGTTAGAGACATTGGGACTCTCTTTTGTCTCTCTAGCCACTCTCTTTCTCAACTAGGGTTTTGAGAGTCGACTCTCAAATCTAGAATTCATACGTGCCACTTTTTTATTTTTGAGTACTTTCTCCCTTTTTTGTCTTGGTTCTTCTAAGCCATCTTTTTTTTCTCTTTTTCTCAATAAAATCAATATTTAATCCTTTTTAGTTAAAATCTTGTTAAATACCTTGTTATCAAGGTTGTTATCTGCCCATCTTTTGTGATTTTAATGTTCTGTTTTGATATTTTTGTGTGTTACGGGTTCGGTAATTTTTTTGAGAAGAATTTCTATGATATTTGGGGAGATCCATAAAATTTACATCAAATATGGGACGGTGGTGGATAGTAGAAGTGCTTATTTTTTACAACAAAAAAAACTATTATTAACTCTAAACATTGGACTACTAGTTTCACAAGTAATGATGCAGGTTGGATTACCCAAAGATGTCATTGTAATACTTTCTAGATTGAAGAATTTTCATATTATAGGTGTTAAACCATCTGAAAATAAAACATCTATTTGTTTAGCTTATTTTTGGTTTACAATCAAATTTTATTTTACAGTTAGGAGGTTTGTTCCGGCTGTGTTTTAATCTTCCAAAAACACTGAAATTTATAAGATTCTTTAATTAAAAAGAAAAAATAATTATTTTAATTTTGGTAAAAGTTGTATATAAGATTCAAATCATAAATAATTATTTATAAAAAAATCAAAAAATTAATTATCAAATTTTATACAATAACAAATCATGAAAGAAAATAATTAGTCTGGATAATTTAAATTTTATATCTATACTTAGTGTTCATATATTTTTAATAATGAAGAACAGATAAACTTGGAATACACAAATTTGAATGAAAGTCACGAGGCAACCAAATTTAAAATTAAAAATTTACAACATATTGTTTCAATAAATTCGTCTGTTATGCTTTCCGCTTTATCGATCATGCTTATTTATTCATAATTAATTGACGTGAATCGAGAAAAAAAGAAATAAATAAAAACATTTGAGTAATACAATAATCATATATAGTCCCTATACAATAATCAAATTTTAGTTTAAATCTAAATTAATTTATAGTATAGCTAGTATTTAAACAAGAGTTAAAAATAAAATCAGATATAAAACATTAAAATTAAAAGTGAAGATATAAAGGAAGAGACAAAATATAACAATGAGGTTTTCGTTAAAATATCTAAATTGTAATTTTTTTATATAAAAATAATGTATAATGGACATGAATTATAACTTTTTCAATCTCTTATGCATGTTTGTGCATTGTCCAACCTCATAAGCAATTTTTACTGTATTTTTGAAAATAAGTTAGAAAATATGGGTATTTGGATAAATTTCCTATAATATATATGTTGTTGAACAACAACATACACCGGCGAACAACACACAAAAGCTTGTTGAATACACTATATTGAATTTAATTATAAAATGCATCCTCCAGCTCATATGTCTAATTGCTGACATTTAGGTGATGTAAAATGACATATTAAACATCTGTTTCTTTAATGAAAAGTGATGTTTAATTTAGCCTATAGAAATCAGTGTTTTCTAGAATGAAGTGATGTCTATGTATCATTTAGAGTTGAACATGTTAGTCTTTAACATCAGTTGTTTGTCTAAAACTGATGTACATTGTGTTTTTTGACATCACTTTTTTTGGTTAAAAGTGATGTTTATAATGTTACTTGACATCAGTTTTATCTTAAACAAAGTGATTTCTATGTTTCAACCTGTATTTCTTTGACATCAGTTTTTTATCTTAAAGTGATGTACATTATCCTTTTTTGACATCATCTTTTCTTAATTGAAAGTGATGTGTAAGAAGTTTATAGACCAAAGTGTGTAGAGTTTTACATCACTAGTTTTCTAAAAAAGCGATGTACTCATTACTAATAAACATTTGTTATAAATAAAACCAATGTCCTTTACTACATAACCACTAAAACATTGGAATAACAGGCATCCACACAAATCCAACCAGTCAATCATTCATACATTGAACCATTCAATCATCCAAAAACCACCAACACCAACCCCATCATCTCCATCAATCATCCAAAAATCACTAACACCAACCCCATCATCTGCATCAATCATTCAAAAACTACAGAATCTACATTATCAAATGTACAACCCCCAAAATTTGCAAAACTATACACCAACCCCAACATTCATAGACTTACATTCTTACTACACCTAACTGTCTAAATTTCCAAATGTATGCAAAAGAAAAGACCTTGAGTACAAGAATTGATCAGATATGCTCTTGGATGAACTGCAGAACCTCAATGCGAACTTCATCTAGTTGTTCAATACTGTAACACGATCAAGTCTTGGCCAACCAGTACAAATTCCAAACAAACAAAATTCAGTACATGAATGAAAAGTAACCATATCGAAAAGTAACCATATCTCAGTATATAGCAAACTGGAAGCGTCAAAGTAATACCTTTTTAGCAAAATTTAACTTGTCATCATCGATAATTTCTTTCATGTATCGCATTATTACATACGCACATTCAATCCCACCAGGTTATTAGGGAGATCCCTATTTTATTAATTGAAAGACAAATCAGGCATGTCAAATAAATCATATATATTAAGCACAAATATTAGGTACTCGATCTATTATACTTACACTAAGATACTTTGCCTTGGCCATATTGTTGCCCTAACCGGTTTCAGAGTTGTAACTTTTCAAAGCCCTGCATAAAAAATATAAAATCGCATACAATGTACATAAATGAATATGCAATTATACCAACCTGTTACGTTAATAAAAATTAACCTTGACAACGCCTTTTCTAGTTCTGGAAATTGTATCAGGTGAGGTAGTGGATTCAGAATATATATTTCCCCTTCCCAGATAACGACCAAAATCCAATGCATACTATTTTCACAAAAAACTAAAATAGATAGGACACATCACATAGAAGTTTGTACTGTGCTATCCATGTTTTTAATTTTCAGTATTACAATAAATACTTACTTCTGATTATGCGGAAGATAGAATTGGCGATCCGGGTTACCCTCTCTCAACCGGTTTAAAATGTATGCTTTAAAATCAGCATTTACCTGATATGTGGATCCGAGATCAATAAAAGAAAATGTCTCCGCCAGTTTTGGTATTTCACTAATCTCTGAATGCAAGTGCCTATCGAAAGAGTGCTGATATTAAAATGCAAGTTCTGTAAAATTACAACCATTAAAAAGAAATGATCATTAAAAAGAAAAAAAGGTAACTTACGCCATATAACATGCAACTACTGCTTGGCCCGGCATTTCAAACACCAATAAAGAAACAACATTGTCATGCAAAAATAAATTGTTTTTTCGTGTCCAAACACGTCCGGCTCACATCGAACCAGGATACTGACCCCGATAGTTTTTAAATCTTTTTCTCCGATTAGGCCCTGTATACAACAAGAAGAAAATTATTAGCAACAAGTTTAGACACTAAATTAATTAAAAAAAATGAGGGTTTCGAATTAGAAAAAACCCCAATTTATAAAATTAAGGTTTCGAATTCAAAAATCCTCAACTTTTAAAACCGATCTTCATGCAGAGAAGACCAGCTCGATTCAAGTAGATACAACACTTACCGAAGTAGAGAGGTTAACTGAAAGAGGTTTAACGGAGAGATTGAGAGCAGAGAGAGGTTCAGAGAGAGAGAGAGAAAGAGAGGTTCCAGAGACAGGTTCGAGAGAGAGAGGTTCGAGAGAGAGAGAGAGGTTCGAGAGATTGTGATGGTGAGATGATGGTCAGAGTTCAGAGAGATTGTGAGGGGAGAGAGGTTCGATCGAGAGAGAGAGGTTCGAGATAGAGAGAGGTTCAAGAGAGAGAGGGGTTCGAGAGAGAGAACAGTTTACTATTTTATTGTTTTTAGTTTTGATTTTTTAGTTTTTTGTTTTTTGTTTTGATTTTGTGTCTGAATATTGATTTGGAGGGAACCGAAATTTGGTTAAGGGGGAAAATTTTGGGATTCGGGGGAATTTAGAACTAAAACTGAATGAAAATTTGACTATGGGGGGAAGAAAAGGTGGGCGTGAAATTATTTATATTAGGTGAATTTTAGACATCGGTTCAATTATAACCGATGTCTACAAAGAACAAAGACATCACAAAAACATGGGGTGATGTCAATACTTCTTTTAACATCAGTGGCAAAGTTAACCGATATCTAATGTGTGATTTCTATTGACATTATTCTTGTAGTGACCTGTCCTCTCACCGATTTTTCTAATTTTTCAAATTTATCACGACGCCCAGTCATGTGGTTACTATCCCCATTGTGTAGGTACCAAGTATTCTTCTCTATTTCCTTTGTGTTAGAGCGCACACCTTCAATTAAAAGTATTACTTCATCTACACAAATTTCATTCATAACCGTCAAAAGTGCAGGTTCATCGTCATTTATTTGTGTGAGGTTAGCTTCTCCTCGTTGCAGGCTGTTCCTTCTTGGTTTTCTACATTCAGCCGCAAAATGTCCATAAGCTCCACAATTGAAGCATTTAATTTTTCTCCTGTCAACTCTATCACATCCACCTTGACTATCTCTTCCCTGATGATAATCGTTTCCAAACTGTGACCCTCCTCGATTTGATTTATTCAGCCATTTATCGCGTGTAAGAAAGAGTTTTCCACTGTTATTCTCATATTTTGACCATTCCTCCTCCGTCAATAAGAGTTGTTGTTCTTCTTTTCTATTTAACTATCCAGATAACTGTTCCTTATGTGCCTGTAGAGAACCAATTACTTCCTCAACTGGCATCATTCCCAGATTTCCAAATTGCTCAATGGCTGAAGCAATTTGTAGAAACTTGGTTGGAACCGCCTTTAGCAGCTTTTTAACAACATACTCTTCTCCAATTGTCTCTCCAAGTGCCCTGATGTTTGCATCCATGCCATTTAATTTCATGCAGAAATTGTCTAAATTCTCCGAATCCTTCATGCTTAAGGACTCAAACTCAGCTTTAAGAGTTTGAGCCTTAGCCATCTTAACCTTCTCTGTACCCAATGATAGTGTATTAATCGATCCCCGAGCATCTTTAGCTATTTTTCACTCTGCAAGTGTCAACGATAGGTCTTCTGGGATACCTTGATAGATTATGGCCAAAGCTCGTTTATCGATCTTATCGTCCATATTGGCCATTAGATCTTTGGGCTCTATTGCGTCCCACACATCGTATGTTTGCATATAAGATCTTATCTTCATAGCCCATACAGTCACTACACCATAGATGGCCTATCGAAATTTTTTAATCGTGCATGTTACAAAATTATGTTACCTTAGGTATGCTCATCTTAGCCTACCGTAACGTAGTATTTTTGATGTTACCATAGCCTTTATAACATGTTACTATAGATTCAAAGTGTTACATACGAGTAACATGTAGGAATTTATGTTACAATAGGGTATTAATGGATAAAAAAGTAGTACTTTTTATAAACAATTAAATATATATAATTATTTGACATGAAAATTAATCAATTTTTATAATATAATTAAGCAAAAATATTATTATTAGTTAAGATTGATAATTTTTTTTTTAATTTTATAAACTGTATTAATTAATAATTGATAATTTTTTATCAATAAAAAATTTAAACACTATTAAAACTTAAAATTTATTAAAAAAGAAATTAAATTAGCTGGGCTTTCAATCGGGCGGGCTAAAAATTTTCGGAGAGGCGGTAAAATTTCAGACATATCTTATCTCCCTCTCATTCTCTCTCATTCCCCCTCATTCTCTCCTTTTCATTCTGTCTCTCCTAGTGGCTAATTGGACTCGAGCTAGGCTTTCTATTAGTCTAAACATATCTCTCTCTCGGTATCTCTCAGTTTTCAATTGAACAATTATAGATTTGGGATTTCAAAATAAATTATAAGTTGGGGCTTCACTGTAGAAGGATTCAACCGGGTCTTCTTGTTTCTCAACATAATTGGTTTGGTGCTTCACTAATATCGGGTCTTCTTGTTTTATAATCGGTTCTTCTTCTACAATCGGGTGTCTGAATTAGGGTATTTTTCCAAACTGGATTTTATAACTAGGGTTTTTGTGTGTTATTGTTTTTTATATGTTTATTTGTTTGTAGATGCTTGCAGAGATTGGTGGTCTGTTTCAATGGTAAAAGCGACAGGGTTCCACATCTTCTCCATCGTCTCGTTTCGCCACCGCTTCGCCAATCTCATTGTCTCAACATCGGAATGGTACGTAAAATCACACAACTCATTGCTCTAATTACAAATTACATCTTAATTTTATCTTAATTTTAATTTAATTGTTTAAATGTGTACATAATAATTTGCGTCCGATAGAAAATTAGCAAATCCAATGAGAGAGATCAAGGTTCCGAAGCTCGTTCTCAATATCTCCGCTACCGAGTGGTGTTCGTTTCACCAGAATCTCCAATATATATATATATCCATACATTATTGGTATGTAATTTTGTGTGTATAGATGTTTGTTGCTAATTATCATTTTGTATATGTTTTCAATTGATTCTATATATAGGTGTTGGAGACAAACCCCTGTTTTCTCCAAAGGTAGTTTTTCGTAACTTTTCGGGTTTTTATTTCTGTATATTCTGTTAATCAATTCAATATATGCATATGTTAGTCTTTATATGTCAGTTTGTTTTATTGTAACGGTGTAAGTAAATTCAAGCTAATAGTTTTGGATGGTAGTACCTAATTTAGGATATTAATGTAATCATTTATATGTTTGTAGTTGTGATTAGTGGCTGGGTAAGCAGAGGATTAAAGAAAAGTGTAGTTGTATTCCATTTTAATGTATTTGATAATATGTCTTACCTGAATATTGTTAGTCAAAGATTGTAGTGTATTCAGAAGCCGGAATTCAGGTTAGTAATTTAAGGGCTGTCTCGGAGTATTTAGGAGATTTGTGCGTCATAAAAAGTAAATTCATATCTAAAAATAGAATGCAGGGGAAGCAATTGCATATAATTTGAGAGCTATGTTTGGCCTGGAAGTACCAATAATATCAATTCTGACCGGTGAAGGTGGTTTAGGCGGTGCTCTTGCCATTGGTTGTAGCAATAAGTTATTTATGCTGGAAAATTCAGCATTCTATGTTGCAAGGTGATTTCTAGTTGTCTTTCTTTGTAACTCTTAATTACCTACCTAGAAAAAGTAATTCATGTCCTCTACCTCCCTACTAAATCACCTAGTTGTACTCCACTTGAAATATGGATATAAAGTAATGCTAAAACTAGAAAGAAGTTGAAACTTTGTCAGTTCTGAGAAGGTACCTAGTTGTATAGCTAACGACTCCAGACCAGGAAAGTTTTAGCCTCGCAATTAGCCGATTATCAACTAGAACATTTTAAAATATTAATCTTGTCTAGTTTGGTACTAAATTTTAATGCAGAAGTGTAGTTTTTGGTCAATGAGCAGATGCTCCTGCTCCATAAAAACCTAAACTGAAATAAATGAATGTGCAAACACGAAGTTATATAAACCAGCTATATTCCTACTCCCCATAACCCCTCTTATATGAACCAACTATTTGTTATCAACAATCATCAAATCATAAGCCTTGATTTTTATACAAGAGAGTAAACGGAAATGGCTAATTCCATTAGCATTCTCATGCTTGTAACTCTTCTAACATTTGCACCACTCTGCTTCTCTCGTAAAACTAATATAGGTTATCTATACCCTCAGTTTTATTATCGTTCTTTCCCACCGGTGGTCCAGATAGTCAAGTATATCGTTTCCAATGCTATTACAAAAGATACTCGTATGGCTGCTTCCCTACTCCGCCTCCATTTCCATGACTGCTTTGTCAAGGTTTAAATCAACCAAGGTTACAATAACTGGCTCATCTTCTATTAAGAGTGCATGTCTAATGTCTAATTAATTCATTGGTTCACCATGCAGGGATGTGATGCATCAATACGTGGTTTTGATATTATCGAAACTCTAACCCTAACTGAAACTCTGTACGTGGTTTTGATGTTATCGACCAAATAAAATCGACACTCAAGAGAGAGTGCCCTCAGACAGTCTCTTGTGCTGATATCATGGCTCTGGATGCTAGGGACTCTACTGTTTTGGTAAATTTAAACATTTTGCATGTAATTTCTTTTGCAACAAATAAATAGTTCATGTCATTATTACCATAAATTGTTCGATTTACACATCATATATATACATGCACCAGACTTACCTCTCTAGTATGACAAGTGAACTGAATAGTACTATAACCTTACATGAAAAACATAAAACTGATCATTTCCTATTTTGTATGTAGACTGGGGGACCTAGCTGGGAGGTTTCATTAGGAAGAAGGGACTCGAGAGGTGCACGCTTGAGTGGCTCTAACTACAATATTCCTGCTCCAAACAACACTTTTCAGACAATACTGACCAAATTTAAGCTACAAGGACTTGATATAGTTGACCTTGTGGTACTATTTGGTAAGTTTTGCTGATTTTTGTTGAAGCATTCGGGACTATTGACTATACTATAATATATAATTTTAGAATTTCTGAGTGCATAAATTGTGAAGAAATTGTGAAGAAAAAAGGGCTATTTATTTTTTTAAAAGAACTAAAATTTCATAGGTTTCAAGGTTGCCTTGTGCAGAGAGTATATAGTTGTCCAGAAATTAATTTACATATACCACTAACTAAATCAATATAGTAGATGCTTCTTATGATTATGTATTTAAAGGCTGGTCGATATAAGCTAATGCCTATTTTAGTAAAACATAAAATGAAAATATTACTTGTTAAATTTTGTGACAGTTGTGGTTTTACCAAAGGCTATTTATTTGATTTCTGAAATTTTTACATTATGTGTTACTTGTAGTGGAAAAGCTGCTTATGGAATGATAAAGCAGATGGCTGGGAATCCAACCAAATGGGAAGGGAGAAGAGTCCTCTTCATTGACCCTGGTAGACTCCCATGTACTTGTATGGCAAGGTCAAGAAAGCTTGATCCAGTAATCGGAAGAGATGATGAAATAAGGAGATGCATACAGATTTTTTCAAGGAGAACAAAGAATAATCATGTTCTTAAATACCGTAATTGGAGCTAAATAACGTGGAGATGCATACAGATTCTTTGTTTGGTTGTTTGAATTGTTTATTTTGTTGACTTGTATGAAAAACATGTTTATGGCATGTTCAATTTACAAACAAATCATGTCAATTTTTTTTGAGAAATATGTTACATTAGGTACTTCAATATTACAAACAAATTAGTATAATATAACACAAATTATTATAAAACGGTTATAGTAGGGAAAAATGTTACAATGATTTGGTGACCCACATGTGGGGCCCACAGTGGCCATACATGTGGGGCCCATTTTTTTTTTTGCAAATTCTAAGTGCAAAGGTAACATGTATAGTGTGATACTATAGACATAATTTGATGTTACATTTGAACCCTATTGTAACATAAAATTCAAGGTTGCATCAGGGTAAAAGAATGTTACCTTAGGGGCCAAAGGTAACTCAAAAAAAGCAACTTAATTTTTATGTTACCTTAGGCCTTTTTCTGGCTGTGGTAACACTTTTTTGGGCCTTTTGTAACATTTTCTTGGTGTTGATGTTGTTTATTTATGGTGTAATGAGTGTAGTTAGTCCTCGTCAACATGGGATAACTTAGGCCGATTTGTCCTTCATTGCCCAAACTTGATTCAATTGCCATGCTTGTCAATAGAATGCTCACCAGGTGGAAGAAAGCTCTGATACCTAATGTTAAGATTAAACTAATAATGAAGGAATTAAGCTGATAGTTTTCTAAATGAAAATACAACTGGGATTATTATTGAATTATGTGAATAATACAGAACTTATAGATGAGATAACTGACACTCAAAGCACCTAAAGACCAAGGACGTTCACCTGTTTTTTCTCCACGTATACTCAACTGGACTCCTACTAAATAGCAACTGCATAAGACCAAGTCTGATACTACAACGTACACTTCGTTTATTCATACACAAACTAATATTAAATAAAATAAATAGAAAATAAGACATGTTTAGATTAAGACCCAACAATATATATGTATATATATAGTTAGAGTATGGTGCTTATCAAGTTGTAGAATATGTAAAGAGCGGGTTAGAGTATGTCTAGAGTGTGAAGCTCTTCCTTCACCTTTATTCCAAGGTCCTTTTTTCTCTTTCATCAAATCGCCATTTCTTGTTCTCTTTCTCCTTGCTCTTCCTTTCACTTTCTCCTCTCACGCTTCTGGTTTTCTTGCTCCTTTCTCCTCCCTCTATATTTGAGCACCCGTTTTGCTGTGTTTATTTTAGATTATGGGCTCCCGAAATATTCACTTTTTATAAATATTCACTTTTTCCTCCATACATACTATTATGGAATAAAAACCCGTGTACTTTAGTATATAATGCTAGGGTTGGTGAGCTTCGTGCTTTAATGGCTGCTCTTGCGTTCGGGATTATCGGTCCTAGCAAGATGCCTACGTATCTCTGTGTTGTAGAGAATCAAGCCAAAAGACGTAGTTCTAGATTGAGGGGTAGAACCCTTTATATAGTGGTGAGTCTTGGGTTAGACTCACTACGCCATAGATGGGCTAATAAGACACTCATTTTACGTCACCTTAGGCCCGTTTTATGTTGCAATAGGCCTATTGTAACGCCAAATAACCATTTCATCCGCAAATGTTGCCATTGCTATCTAATGTAATGTTTTGATTATCAACCGTAACACAAATAAAAACATTACCTTAGGGAGATAGGATAACACTAGATAAATCAAACGTAACGGTAATTCAGTGTTACCTTAGCATTTGAAAAAATCATGTGGGACCCACCTGACTGGATTGCCACGTAGGCAGCCACGTCATATAGAGGGACCCACTGACACGTGGCGAGCAATGCCACATGGACTGCCACGTGGACTGCCACATAGATTGGCTAATCAGTGGTACCCACTGCCATGTGAGACCCACATGTGGGCCCACTTTTATTACTGACGTAACAGTAAACAAATCTAATGTAACACTGTATTTTGGCAAAAGAAACACAAATTTAGATTTTGTAACAGTGATAAATATAGCTATTGTAACACTAATAGATAACATTTTGAAATGTAGTTTTGATAAACACATTACTGCCATTAACAAAATAACAATTCAACTATACCAAAACATATTTCCCCAACAAACTAGTCTTACAGCATTCAGAACACCAACTCCGCCAACATAATAACCACTTCGCCAAAATTATAGTACGATTCACTACATCACTCCACCAAAATCATACTAACAAGAACACCAAACAATCCCCAAATTCTAACTCTAACCAAACCAAATAAACACCATCCACCACCAATTACAGTGAGTACCAAAAGTTATAAACCAATAATTCAAAAGTCTAAATAACATAACTGTCCATACTATTAACTCAAGCTAATGCTTGTAAAGAGAAATATCTAAGAAGAAGTCCGGGCAGTCTTGGAAGTCCCAGCAGTCCCGATAGTCATTGGTGTACCATTTTCATCATCCTCGCTTGAAATATTAGCATCAACTTCTCCAATGTCCAGATTCAAGCCTGGATTAGCTGCTGCGATCTTTTTGAGAATAACTGACAAGTTATCCTGCACTTTCTTGGAAACCTTTTCTTCCAGTTCAGCCTCAAGTTCTCCCCTGATCTTTGCAGTCAAATCTTCCAAATAAGTGTCTGCAGGAGCCGAATCTGATTCCATCGCTTTCTTGTTCTTTCTCTACAAGAAAAATGTTGTTAAATATTAATCAATTTTACTATAGAATTGTGCTACACAACTACACAACTACTAACAAGGTTTGCATTAAGGTGGCCTATACTAATACTTAACAGCCTTTTATTTCCGCTAAGTCTCTTATGTTATTTGTTTTACCAAATAAATTAAACCAACAAAACATACTTGGCAAAGCATTTTTTATCTCTTAATTTTAAAGAAATAGACAAATTGAACTACCGTGCAGCATTTAACCTCCATAAAAAAAGTAAAGTCCTTACGTTTCTTTTTTGCGGAGCAGCCGTAGTCTTGTATGTTCGGCCATCTTGTTCATGAGATTCCAAATAAATTTTAGCTTGTGATGGCGAGGCGAGATTAGGATCAGTCTTTTTCTATTATAGAGCACAAAAGAAAAAGACAAGGTTATCTAGCTCAAAGTTACCACATAACTATTGATTTACTTAAGAAAAATTGTACATCAACTATTTAAAAAATGCCTAAGCACTAACATTCAATCAAAGGATTTATGAACAAACAACTAGGTAGTCATTACTATTTAGTAGACACAATCCAAGTGTGTACGGGAAGTCAATGAAGGCAATATTAATGCGGTTCTGAAATTGAATATCTAAATTCAAGCAAATACCAGCAAAAAATAGACATGCATCTGATTTCTGAAGAATTAAAGCACAAAAATGTTTGATGGCACTTGACATGAACAACTAAATTATTGTGTCTGCGAGCTCTATTTTATTAGTTTTTTCGGGTTGTTCACAGTGAATTATTTAAAGTTATATAAATGCGGATTGGTTTGTAATAATCTGAATATCATAACTAATCAGACAACTAAATAATTGCTAGTTATAATGATGATATCGACAAGGACATATATATTATTTAAAAAAGGGGGGGTTCTAACATGTCCCATTTTAAAATTGGATTTAAGAACATGTCCACATCTAATTAAATTATAAATTTATCCTATAATCAAAATTTAATCCAATTTAACTTAACCATGGGGCCGTAATTATAATATCAAAATAAAAGGGGAAATATTCATAAATGTACTAGTTAATTTAGGAATCATACCAACTTCTCTCCAACTTCTGCACTACTGTTGGCACCCTGATTGTGTGGGTCAGTTACCGAAGCGCGGATTACTTTGTTATCATGTGCTAATTCCTATTAAAAAAATTTGCACAATCCAGTTTGAGAATCTTTAAAATCATTAAAATCATATTAAAAAGAAGCACGAAGGCACCTTCACCGACTCATCTCCCCAATACTTTATCAGCAATTTAAAATCCTCGAGCGGAATCTCCTTGGGCCTATGTTCAAGCCTTTCATCATCAGTGGCATGATGTGTGTACTGCTTTGCCTTCATTCGAGACTTGTAAGTCCTCCAGCATCTATTAATTGTCTCATAAACCCAGGACTGAGCTTCATTCGGAATAATATAATGGTCCTAATATATAATAAACTCAAGATCAATAAAATGAAGGGGTTAATTGAAAAATAAATGAAACTGAGGTTTAGGTAATAGAATTTACCCGAGTATAGTCCCACATTTTCTTCTTCAATTGTTCAGGAACCAGGCGCCAGTTGACATAAGTAAGAGAGACATTGTCCTTTGCAACTGTTCCGAGAAAATTACTCAGCTCTCTCGTAACTTTTCCGTCTCTTGAAACAGGTACATTTTGTTTGTTCAAAAAAATCACCGGTCTTTCATCACGTGTCCTTGCGTGAACAGTTAGCAGTTTTGTCCTTCCTCTCCATTTTTTGGGCTTTGGTACTTCATAGTACATGCACACACAAAAAAAGGTGACTGCGAATTTAATAATTAATTAAATTCTTACTGCCTCTCCATCAATAAATAATTAGTGTGCATAATTCATGGGTAGTTATATTTAGAAAGTAAAAGTACCTGCTTCAGTTTCTTCCTCAACAACATTTTCCGAATTAGAAGCGTGCACATTCTCGGTTGTTGGCGGAAGAATGCCCTGCTTTTGACGTTCCCGCATTGCTAAATAAGCAGATACAGACCCACGTGATTCTAAATTGCTCGCGGATTTTAAGATTTTACTACATGTTGGTTTCAGGAGCTTAGATTTACTGTTCATTTCCTTGTCAGATGTTTTACCAGCTTGCGATGGTTCATTCTCTGTTGCAGCGGTGACATTAGCTCGCGAACGAGTTCTTGGTCCAAGGGGGACATGGTTCTTTTTCTTCCCATTCTTCGTTCTCTACAATTATTAGGATTGCAAATATAATGTGAGGCCAAAGCAATAAAGAGTATAAAATAAAAACAAAATATATAGGAAACTTGATATAGTGATAAACAAAATATCAGGTCTTAAACTAATAAAAAACACAATTTACACTCTTAAGAAACAAGGAAGGAAGGCCAAAGTAATGAAGAATGTAAAAGAAATCCATACCTCAGATGAATCATCACTATCATGTTCGTCCTCACTTTCCGGATTATAATCATCATCATCCGGAGAGGCTTTGTCTTTTTCTTTGGATTTCTCAATAACTGTTGCTGATCGAGCTCTCAAATCAATCACTAATTTTTTGATCCCAAGTTCTTCCAACCTTCTATCATTTTCCTTCATTCGATTAAGTCTTTCTTGCTCACATGCTGGTAGCGGTGGGGGGGGCACCTGCAATAATTATAAATCAGCACTGTTATTAGTGTAGCTCAACTATGCATTGTACTTTCTTTCTAAAAATTTGGAAGGAGTGTTTAAGTGAATATTACAAGTGTTACAGTCCTGGTTAGAAGAAAAAAAAGCGGAACACTGACAAGGATACCTCGATGTCAGGTATAGCAAGTTCAAGGGGACATCTTACTTGGCGTGCATCACCTTGTAGCTGATCTTTCATTTTCTCATTATTTTGCAAAGTACGGGGTCTTTTTCTTTTGATTTCGGTCAATGGTGGTGGGGGCAACTACAATAATTTATGAAGACAAGGTCAGTGATTAAATTGACATAACACAACAATAATCATTATAACTTATGTTTTTAAGAAGGAAAATTAAAAAAATACCTCTTTATCTAGAATAATATCATCTTGTAACTGCAGTTTCCTTCTAGCAGACCCTTTATCGTTTCCTTGCCCAGCAGTTGCATCTTGCTGAGTAGGCAACAGAGCTGGCGATGATCGTAACGCATACCTCCGACTGGGCTCAGGTGTCTTCTTAACAATCTTCCTTGGGTTCTGCTTCTGCTGGAGTTCATGTGTGGTAATATATTTCCGCTTTTGTATTTTCTTCGGTGAAACTGTATTTATGCAAGAAAAAAATCCAAGTCAAAGAATTATCTTCAACTAATATGGACATCCAAGTCCCATTATGTATATATAAAGAGATACAGAAATAGATAGAGATGTGTACTTAATGGGGACCTAATTATTTATCAGCAATAGGCATACCTTCAAACAGGCTTTTCCTCGGCCTGACAATCACGTGTGGCTGCATCTGACACAACGGCTCAATTACAGGGTCAACAACTGTGTCTACATAAAGCTTGACCTCTTCGCCATCGTTGCACTTTTCTATCTCTTGAATGATGTCCAGGTCAGTCCTCAGCAGCTTCCAACCACCATGTTTTCCTTCTTTTGCATAGACTCCTCCGATTTCATTGAGTTTGAGGAGATCCTTCACCTCCTCCATCAGATCATTATAAGCCCACATATCAGCATCTACATTATAAATAGTCAAGCAATCTCCACCAGAGTAACTTGTCCTCTGAAACTCCCCACCGTGGTACAATCCAATATTAACGTGTTTTTCTGCCATCCTGCACAGAGTTCAAAGAGATGTCAATGGCTGACCATTAAACAAAAATATTTCAAATGTATCTTTTCCAAATCCTAGTATGCCATAAACACATATCTCGAACTAATTGGTAAACACATATTAGATCAAATAATAAACAACAAAATATTCATGAATTGGCACTCGACACAAATGCAACAAACACAATTTCGATCACAAAAAGTTATTAAGCATCTACTTCATATCCTATATTTGTTTTTATTACACGTGTAGGATATTTGCAGCTAACATACAAAATTATAAAAATAAGAAAAATAGTTATCATATGCATCTACTGAATCAACTAAATTACAGTAAGGAGATTTAATCCCAACACTACGAAATATAACTAGGGCATGCTGAACTTACCAAGACAATAAATATAAACTACAAAGCAGACAACGACGACAAAAAATTTAAACTACAAAGATGGATTTCATTGAAGAATTCATGGAAGAAATAAATTAAGATATTCAATTACATCTAAATAGTCCAAACACAGAGAAAATACAAAATAAAGTTCACTGCTGTGATTAATTTTAAACTTATAAATGTTTAGCAGTTTGGTTGCTTCATTTATCGGGAATGGGAACTCTTGTTGTAGGGATATCATCTCTGCACCAACTCATTTCATCAACATGAGTTTGAAGTCCACAAACAAATTCAGTCTCACGGAGATCAGTATCGTTGACATCTTCATGTGCATCCACGTTTCCATTATCACACCACTCCCTCGGTAGTTTCTTAATTACGTAATGTACATTCTTTTCGATTGGGTCTTCCACATAAAAAACTTGTTGCACTTGTTTGGCCAGGACATGAGGATCAGATTTATGGCATAACCTATTGAAATTTACTCGAATGTGACCGTGTGGATCTTTTTGTTGTTGGTACCAACGACACTTAAATAGGACAACTGTAAATAATCCCCAGTAATCAAGTTCTATGATATCTTCTATCGATCCGTAGTAGCTGACATCCCCAACTATAGGGTTCTCGTCTCTAGAACTAGAGAAACTAGTTGTTTGTGCAGTCAAATATACACCACTGTTTTGTGTTGTGCATCGAGAATCTCTATCACTTGTGTGGAATCGATAGCCATTAACAACATAACCAGTAAACCTTCTAGCTGTTCGATTAGGCCCCAACGCAAACACCCCCAAGTCAGATGAAACCTCCACCATTTTCCCAACCTCTTCTCGTAACCAGTCCCAGAATTCTGCCGTGTGTCTTCGTGCCCTCTTGTATCTGTTCGTATTTTCATGGCTGTCCACCAAGGCTTGATGTTCCCTAAAATTATACTAAGTTAAAACAGTGCAGAAAAGAAAAAGTTCTTGAATTATGAATTAAAATTATTTACGTTAGAGCTTATTAAACTTACTCGAGGAGCCTCTCTACTTCTTTGTTACCAGTATTGAACAAAACATAGCGATGACTTGCCTTCCAATCAACATCTTCCAAATGAATAATAGTTCCATCTTTATTCCTTCTCATTCCGATATGATATTCAGCTTGTGTTGGCCCTCTTTCGAAAACTGTTGAGCACATGTTGTTTTTTGTTGTTTCATCAGCAGCCAAAAATCTTGAACAAAATGTTACACATTCTTCAGCTATGTAACCTTCTGCAGTAGAACCTTCCGGCTTACTTCTATTACGAACGTATGATTTCAATTTTGCAAGATAACGCTCTATTGGGAACATGTTTCGAAGGTGCTGAGGTCCCCCAAGTCTAACTTCTCTAGTTAGATGAACAAGCAAGTGCACCATTATGTCGAAGAAAGCTGATGGAAAAATCATCTCAAATTGGCAAAGTACCTCGACGATTTCAGTTTCCAACTTCTCAAGCTCCTCCAAATCGATAACCTTGCTCCATAGAGCTCTAAGGCAGGCACTCAATTTCATCAAAGGTACAGCAACCTCAGCCTTTGTAGTTTTTTTGATGGCAAACTGCAACAAGTAGTGCAGTATGAAATGAGCATCATGGCTCTTATACCCCACTACTTTCCTCTCCTTTGTGTGCACATATCGCCCTATGTTGGAGGCACAACCGTACGGCAGTTTAGTGTTTTCCAACACTGAACAAAAGATCTCCTTCTCTTTGTTCGACAAGTCAAAGATTGCTGCTCGTATTTCATGGTGTGCTCCATCTTCTGATAGAACAGGATGGAGGGGTTTTCTAATTCCCATTTCTTGTAAATCTTTACGAGCGGCAACATGATCTTTTGTCTTGCCACTTATATTGAGTAAAGTGCCCAATATATTATCGCAAACATTTTTTTCTATGTGCATGGCGTCAAGGTTATGTCGAAGTGGATTATGCTTCCAATAAGGTAAATCAAAAAAAATTGACTTCTTTTTAAAAGGGCCCTCAGTTTTACTCTTTGCCTTTTTATTCTGCAGGCCGAATTGGTTTACATACCCAGACAACAACTCCTCAATGTCAGTTCCCGTTAAAACTGAAGGACACTGCCCCATTTTAATTACGCCATTAAACCTTTTAGTATCCATTCTCCACTTGTGTGCAGAAGGAAGAAACTTTCGGTGGTTCATATAGCACATTTTCTTGCTATGCTTCAAATAAAGTGATGAAGTTTCATAATGGCAGACAGGACACCCTAGTTTGCCTTTTGTGCTCCAGCCGGACAACATAGCATATCCCGGGAAATCGCTAATAGTCCATAGCACTCTAGCACGTAAATTAAAATCTTCATCAGCCAAGGCATCATAAGTATTAACGCCGACCTCCCATAATTCTTTTAACTCGGCAATTAAAGGTTGCATGAACACATCAATACTATTCTTTGGTGAATCTGGACCAGATATTAGTGTCGAAAGAATTAGATTTTCTTGTTTCATGCATAGCCAAGGTGGGAGGTTGTAATTGACCAATACAATTGGCCAGGTACTGTGACTTAGGTTCATTGAACGATAGGGGTTGAATCCATCTGAGGCTACTCCTAAACTAACATTCCGATTTTCTAATGAAAAATCAGGATAGTCAGCATCTATCGTCTTCCAAGCCTCTGTATCAGCCGGATGTCTTACTTTTCCATCCTGTTGACGTCCCATATCGTGCCATTTCATTAGTTTCGAATATTCCTTGCACATGTATAGCCTCTGCAATCTCGGCTTTAGAGGGAAGTACCTCATCACATTAGCTGGCACTTTGTGTACAACCTGCCCCGGATCACTAGCATCATTGCCTTTTTTTTCCGGTAACACCCACCTAGAAACACCACAATTGTCGCATTTTTCTTTGTCTTTATTTTCGCCCCAGTACAACATGTAATTATTTCGGCATGCATGTATTTTTTCATAATGTAAGCCTAAATCCTTGATCATATTTTTTGCAGCATTCAAAGACAAAGGTATTTGGGCATCAGGAAAGGCGTCTCTTATTAACTCCAGCAATTCCCCAAAGGCAGACTCGGAAATTCCATGAGCACACTTTAAATGATAAAGTTTGATCAGGAAACTTAACCGAGAGAATTTAGTTGATCCGGGGTATAGTGGTTGTTTACCCTCCCTAACATGGCCATAAAACTTTCTAGCCTCTGCATTTGTTAGACTTTCATAGTCATTTTCTAAATCTCGAAACTTTTTACCCGTACAATTGAACATTTCACCTAAATTATCTTCGAAATCAATCCTCGTCCCCGAATCCATCAAGTCAGTACTACCGTCTATTTTGGTATGTGATACCTCGCAAATCCATTTCATATGTAATGGAGAAGGGCCACTACATATGAGATGATCATAGATAACTGTTTGAGTGTGCCAATAACGGTTGACACATACTTTGCAGGGGCACTTCATTTCTTCTCCTTTAGCATGAATTGGAAATGAATTTTCCATAAATGCCTTTATCCCTCGTACATATTCTTTACTAGATTTTGGAAATCCTATCCAGCTACTATAATCATCTTCCATAAGTACACTGTATAATATAGCTTGCGAAGTTAAAAGATTATAAGTGTACCTAAAAAAGCCCGTGTAATCCTCTATGTGCACTATACTACAGTGATACTAGATAAACTAATAATTTCCTACATCTCATTCCCCATTTTTATCCATGCTTTGATTTTTATTAAAATTTTTACTTCAATTTACAACTGTAACTTTTGAATAGCACACAGGGAATAAATGTTAGAATGTAAAAGATCAATAGTCAAAGACTTGTATAGCACATAAAATCAGTTTGAGATTAGATTAATGTCTTAAATATTCGAATAATATATATTTATTTAATTGTACAAGGAACTAAGGAAGGCCTAGTACTGCTAAGAGACGATAAAAACAAGACACAGTAACCAAATGGCAAACAGAGTTAAGCCTTGCATTTGGACATTAAAAAACAAAAAACAGCGAATAAGCAACATAATTTCATCAATTCATCTCGGCACGTAATCACATCAAGAAATGCAATAACCATAATTACAAGAATCTAAAACAATAAAACTCAAAGAGAGAGAGAGAGAGACGGAGAGAGAGAGAGAGAGACAGAGAGAGAGACAGAGAGAGGGGGGAGATGACCACAAACACATATTACATTCATATTAAACACAAACTCTAAACGTATTACACATATTACACATATTAAACACAAACACATATTAAACATATTAAATAAGCAGGGATAAATACATAAAATCAAAAATAAAGTTCAATTAGAGGTTACCTTGGTCCAAAATCGAAACCACAAACCAGCTCTGAACCCTAATTGCTAGCTCCAACCGAAACCCTAAAATTCCGAAACCCTAATTGCATGCCCTAACTCCGTTGCAGAGAACCCGAACCACCGAAATGTTGCTGAGAACCACCTAATTGCTGTTGAATCCACTGAAATGAGAGCGACTGAGGTGAGGCTGAGGTGAGCGTGCGGCTGAGGTGAGGTGCGGCTGAGGTAAGAGTTAGGGAGAGTGAGATGGGTGAGAGTTAGGGAGAGTGAGATGGGTGAGAGTTAGGGAGTGTTGGTGAGAGGTGAGTGAGTGAGCGAGGTGGGAGGCTGAGGTGAGTGAGCGAGGTCGAGAGAGAGTGATGTTTCTGAGAGAGAGTGATGTTTCTGAAAGAGAGTGATGTTTTTGGGGGGAAATTTAGCCGCCCATATTTTCACTGCACCTTTTGTACGTTTTCATTTTATTTCATTTTTTAATTTTTTTCATTTTCTCTTAAATTTTAGAAAAATCGATATTTTAATGTCCCGATCCAACCATGATCTGGGCATTATATTTTTTGATTATTTTTTTCCAATGTTAGGAAGGCAGTTTAATAACATCTGTACGGTTGGATCGTCGAGAAAACCGATTAAAAAAATCGAACGACGGATATGTGGGTCTAACCGTTAAATGAATCATATCCTGACATATGAACCCTATTACGATCCGACCATTATCCGGGCATTATATTTTTTGATTATTTTTTCCCAATGTTAGGAAGGCGGTTTAATAACATCCGTACGGTTGGATTGTCGAGAAAACCGATTAAAAAAATCGAACGATGGATATGTGGATCGAACCGTTAAATGAATCCTAATCTGAACCCTATTACGATCCGACCATGATCCGGGCATTATATTTTTTGATTATTTTTTCCCAATGTTAGGAAGGCAGTTTAATAACATCTGTACGGTTGGATCGTCGAGAAAACCGATTAAAAAAATCGAACGACGGATATTTGGGTCGAACCGTTAAATGAATCATATCCTGACATATGAACCCTATTACGTTCCGACCATGATCCGGGCGTTATATTTTTTGATTATTTTTTCCCAATGTTAGGAAGGCGGTTTAATAACATCCGTACGGTTGGATCGTCGAGAAAACCGATTAAAAAAATCGAACGACGAATATGTGGGTCGAACCGTTAAATGAATCCTATCCTGACATATGAACCCTATTACGATTCGACCATGATCCGGGCATTATATTTTTTGATTATTTTTTCCCAATGTTAGGAAGATAGTTTAATAACATCCGTACGGTTGGATCGTCGAGAAAACCGATTAAAAAAATCGAACGACGGATATGTGGGTCGAACCGTTAAATGAATCCTATCCTTACATATGAACCCTATTACGATCCGACCATGATCCAGACATTATTTTTTTTGATTTATTAATTAATTATTTATTTAATTAATTATTTAATTCATTATTTATTAAATATTTAAATAATTTGATAATGTGGGGCACACATGTGGGGCCCAGAAGTACAGCCCACATGTGGGGCCCACTTTTCCATTATTTGTTAAATAATTAAATAATTGGATAATGTGGGGCCCACAAGTGGAGCCCCAAATGTGGGGCCCACAAGTGGAGCCCACATGTCGGCCCACTTCTCCATTATTTATTGAATTATTTAAATAATTATTTATTAAATAATTAGATAATGTGGGGCCCACATGTGGGGCCCACAAGTGGAGCCCACAAGTGGGGCCCACATGTGGAGCCCCCATGTGGGCCCACTTCTCCATTATTTATTTATTTAATTATTTAAATAATTATTTATAAAATAATTAAATAATTGGATAATGTGGGGCCCACATGTGGGGCCCACTTCTCATTTATTTATTTATTTAATTATTTAAATAATTATTTATTAAATAATTAAATAATTGGATAACGTGGGGCCCACATGTAAGGCCCACAAGTTGAGCCCACATGTTGGGCCCACTTCTCCATTATTTATTTATTTAATTATTTAAATAATTATTTATTAAATAATAAAATAATTGGATAATGTGGGGCCCACATATGGGGCCCACATGTGGAGCCCACAAGTGGGGCCCACTTCTCCATTATTTATTTATTTAATTATTATTTATTTAGTTATTTAAATAATTATTTATTAAATAATTAAATAATTGGATAATGTGGGGCCCACATGTGGGGCCCACAAGTGGAGTCCACATGTGGGGCCCACATGTGGAGCCCCCATGTGGGCCCACTTCTCCATTATTTATTTATTTAATTATTTAAATAATTATTTATAAAATAATTAAATAATTGGATAATGTGGGGCCCACATGTGGGGCCCACTTCTCATTTATTTATTTATTTAATTATTTAAATAATTATTTATTAAATAATTAAATAATTGGATAACGTGGGCCCACATGTAAGGCCCACAAGTTGAGCCCACATGTTGGGCCCACTTCTCCATTATTTATTTATTTAATTATTTAAATAATTATTTATTAAATAATTAAATAATTGGATAATGTGGGGCCCACATATGGGGCCCACATGTGGAGCCCACAAGTGGGGCCCACTTCTCCATTATTTATTTATTTAATTATTATTTATTTAATTATTTAAATAATTATTTATTAAATAATTAAATAATTGGATAATGTGGGGCCTACATGTGGGGCCCACAAGTGGAGCCCACTTCTTTATTATTTCTTTATTTAATTATTATTTATTTAATTGTTTAAATAATTATTTATTAAATAATTAAATAATTGTTTAATATGGGGCCCACATGTAGGGCCCACAAGTGGAGCCCACATGTGGGGCCCACAAGGGGAGCCCACATGTGGGGCACACTTCTCCATTATTTATTTATTTAATTAATATTTATTTATTTAAATAATTATTTATTAAATAATCAAATAATTGGAAAATGTGGGGCCTACATGTGGGGCCCACAAGTGGAGCCCACATCTTTATTATTTATTTATTTAATAATGATTAATTTAATTATTTAAATAATTATTTATTAAATAATTAAATAATTGTTTAATATGGGGCCCACATGTGGGGCCCACAAGGGGAGCCCACATGTGGGGCCCACAAGGGGAGCCCACATGTGGGGGCCCACTTCTCCATTATTTATTTATTTAATTATTATTTATTTATTTAAATAATTATTTATTAAATAATCAAATAATTGGATAATGTGGGGCCTACATGTGGGGCCCACAAGTGGAGCCCACATCTTTATTATTTATTTATTTAATTATGATTAATTTAATTATTTAAATAATTATTTATTAAATAATTAAATAATTGTTTAATATGGGGCCCACATGTGGGGCCCACAAGGGGAGCCCACATGTGGGGCCCACAAGGGGAGCCCACATGTGTGGCCCACTACTCTATTATTTATTTATTTAATTATTATTTATTTAATTTTTTAATTAATTATTTATTAAATAATTAAATATTTAATTATTTAATGACGTGGCGGTGCACACGTGGCAGGGTTGAGCAAATGTAACAGTAGCGTTGTAACAGAAAAGTTAACGTAACGCTTTGCTGACGTGGCAGTGCCACGTGGCAGTGTGGGCCCACATGTGGGGTCCACCTATTAGTGTGGGACCCACTTTCTTGAACAAGTTTTAGTGGGGCCCACAGGTGGGACCCACTTTTGCTGACGTGTACACTAGTGGGGCCCAAAAAAATAATAAATAAATTAAATATTATTATAATGATAAAGCAAAGCGTTACGTCATGTCAGCACTATTGTAACACTAGCTTTCTTCTGCAACACAAGCCCTCTAACGTAACAGTAACTTTACATGTAAAGTAACGCTATTTCGTTAGTGTTACAATAGGTCAAAAAAGTCTGTCTAATGTAACGCAAAATAGGCATTACATTAGAAAAGTGTCTTATTTGCCCATCTATGGCGTAGTGACTTCTGTTGGGAGACTTGGTGGACAAGTCTCCAACTTAAATGGTGAATAGGAGTCCTCTTGGGGAAGGGGATCCAAAACATTCTATGTAGGACTTTGAGTCTGTTTAGATCACATGCTCTTCCAGCCGTATTGGACCTAGTCCGTGAACATCTCATATTCGTGGACTTGGATGACCTCCGCCGGTGGGCCTTGGTTTCTTGGGCCGTCGTAGGCCTGTTACGAAGCTTAAACCAGACAGGGCTGCTACGAAGCTTGGACCAAATAGGCCTGTGTTGGACTTTTCGGACAAGAAGCCCATATGTAATTAATGCGATATTAATATTTCTTTAGGACGTATTTTTATCCCTATCATTTGCCCCCCAACTTCCGTGAATACTGCTCAAGTTTTCGTGGAAGTTATAATGGTCTAATCGCGACTCGGGGTACTTTTGTCCCTTTTCGGGTATCGTCCCTTCATGGGTATTGGCCCTTCATGGGTATCGGTCCTTCATGGGTATCGCCGCATTATCTTAAAGTGTGGAGCGACCTACACATTTACAATGGCTTATTAGCGTGTGAATACACACTTAAGGGCCACGTAGGGGCTATTTGAATGGTGTTCAACACTAAACCGTCCTAATCGGGACTATAAATCGAGCGTTTATAACCCCTTAACCTTCGTCAGGGTTAATATAGGGTGAAAGCTGCTAAATGGCCCTAATCGGGGTGAATCGACCCTAATCGAAGCTAATTTCCATGTACAAGTCGCTAATTAGGCTTGAAAAAGCCTAATTTTAAGCTATCATGCACTAATTGGCCTTAATCGAGGCTATTTTTCCCTAATCGGGGCTAATCGATCCTAATCGGGGCTAATTTCCACGTGCAAGTCGCTAATTAGACTTAAAGAGCCTAATTTTAAGCTATAATGCACTAATTAGCCTTAATTGAGGCTAATTTGCCCTAATCGGGGTTAATTGATCCTAATCGGGGCTAATTTCCATGTGTAAGTCGCGAATTAGGCTTAAAAGAGCCTAATTTTAAGCTATAATGCACTAATTGGCCTTAATCGAGGTTAATCGGCCCTAATTAGGGCTAATCAAGACTAATCAGTATGTATGAGATACTAGTTATCCCTAATTCACACTAATTATAAGAGTGAATGGGTTAAACGGCCCTTATCGGGACTAATTTGATCATACCAATAACTAATTATCCGCAACTTCAGGTAATTATGCTTAATATAAACTAATCGGCCCTAATCTGGGCGGCCACCTCATGGTCGGCCAGTTCTTGGTTGGCCTGAAGGTGGTTGCCCAGGGATTCCTACCCCCCATTTTTTTAACTTCTCACTAAGAGTACTAGGTTTCTACTAATCTTTCTATGCTCTTGTGGTCCTTGATAGCCCATGGAATTAATTTTAAAGCTGCCTTTGAGTTCCTCAGGGTTCAGCTACGGTTGTTTCAGCGAACGTTCTGTACTCATCCTGATGGACGTTCTGTACTCGTTCTTGCTAACCTCTCTATATTCTACTGAATTTTCCTTTTTAGGAAGCCTTGTGCTTCACTAAATTTGCTTAAACTTATCTTGCAGGATGTTTATGAACTCCAACCAACTCGTTCTCGTGGACGTTCTAGTCCTTACGAAATTTGGTTCCACGGGAGTGATCCTTTTCGAAATATCTTCAGAGGACAACTCTGGGAGGCCTCTAGAGAAGTTTTTTGAGGGTCTCAAAGCTCTTCCAAAAGAGCTTTTAGTGAGTAAAAAGACCTTAATTTGTTGGCTAATAGGCCAAGGCCACTACGGAGGTGAGTTGTGGCCGTCAAGGCTCTGCTACAAAGGCTTCTGGTAGGCCAAAAGGCCTTCAAATGTGTCCTGGTCGGCCAGGGCTACCCCGAGCATAAGTTGTGGCCGTCAAGGCTCCGATATAGAGGCTTCTGGTAGGCCAAAAGGCCTCCATATGTTGCCTGGTCGGCTGGGGCTTCCCCGCACATAAGTTGTGGTCATGACGGCTCTGATACGGAGGGTCCTGGTAAGCCAAAAGGCCTCCATATGTTGCCTGGTCATCCGGAGCTTCCCCGCACGTAAGTTTCGACCATCACGGCTCTGATACGGAGGCTCCGGGTAGGCCAAAAGGCCTCCATGTGTGGGATGGTCGGCCACAGCTTCCCCGCACGTAAGTTATGGCCACTATGGCTCATATTTGGCTAAAAAGCTAATCTTATTTAACCTCTATAAGTTTTGCTAATCATGGTGATTAGTGTTATCTATCCTCAGTTAAGACTAATGACTTGTGTTTAGCCTCAGCCATGCTTTTGTGATCGTTTCCTAGTGAACGTCTTGTTCTTCATGAACTTGTTTTCTTGGACGTCCTAGTCTTCATGAAATTTGTTCTCATGAACTCTTTAGCCTTCGCGAAACTTGTTCTCATGGACGTTCTAGTCTTCACGAAACTTGTTCTCATTGTGCGCCTATTTTTTCAAAAATTCTCAAGGAATTTCTGATGAGTTCCACCGCAAAACCTTCAGGAGGGTCTGAATCAACCCTACAGGGTCCTCATGAGTGTTCTACTCTTCACGAAATTTGTTTCTGTGGAAGCTCTTGTCTTCACCAGGAGCATCCCTTGGCTCTAGTTCATGGTTTTCTTGGAACCTTCATTTGGGGGACATCCCTATGAGTCCCGGATGTCTGGAGACGTTCTTTCGAGGACGTCCTAGTCGGGCCAACCCCTCCATGTGGAGGAGTCGGCTTCAAGGACTCTTGGTCGGCCATAGAGGCCAAGCACTTGAGGCCCTGGTCGACCATAACCTCAATGTAAAGAGCTTCTTGGCCCTTCAGGACCTTATTTCGTGGAAGTTCTTAAACTTCAATCTTCTCAATATCAAGTCGTAGCTTAGACTTTCTTCTCTCTTTTTTATTCGAGGAGTGCCTTACCGAGTGGGGGCCTCATCTGAGGACCCTTTAGACGATCAAAGATCTTCATAGATGGCTACTCGGCCACGACCAAGGGGTCCATTCATGACCCCTCTGGTCGGTCAGGGGGAAATATTTCTGCTTTCTTGGACAACATGTCTCGATCATGTTCGTGACGGGCCTCGAACATAAACTATCATGTTCGTCTTCTTGATGGGTACTTATAATTCAAAGGAAGCTTGTTTAAGATGGCCTTAGAATCCTCTATGTCGAGGGTTCCTATCTTCCTCCTAATTTATCATTGAGTAAATTTGTTCCAATTAGGCGAACAGCTTCCTGAAGCGGAGATGTGTGGGGCTCATGCCTTGTATCAGGTACATGTCTTCATTTTTGAACTTTCAATAAATCAAATTTAAGGAGGAACCTGGCTGGCTTAAAGCCTCCCTTGGAGGCCAGACTGCTGGAGCCCTTTCCGAGGGATATCCAGTTGGTTAAGGGCCTTTATGGATGCTGATCAACCTCTTTTGGTAGGCTGGAGTCTGTAGTGTAGACTTTAGTCGACCAAATATATTTTGTGAAGTTAGCTTTCTAATATCTTTTTCTTATTAGGCCAACGCCTACTTCGCAGCTTCTTTTACTAAGAATGCAAAATGAAAGAGTGATCACATGGCCTTGGAGGCATTGATGAAGAAACTTAAGAGAAAGTTTCTGGATTGGGATTCTAGAGCTCTCTTAGCGTTTATCAACAGTCGGAAGACTTATTCAACATTATGGACACCCATGATGATGAGGTGCGCTCTGTTAATATGTCCATTGGCTCTATTCATAGCTATTACCAGGATATGGTAAATTTGTGGGGCTTTCCTAGCCTTTGGGTTATTTCTGAGGTTGCCACTATGGGCCAATCATCTGATTTTGGACTATAGATTGTCCATCAGTGTTTAGGCCTTGCATGGCTTTGTTTGTCGTGTGTGGCTTTTATCTATTTGCGGTCCTTCATGGACTTGAACATCTTCGGTGTGTAACCTAATTGTTCATCATGACTTGATCTATGAGCCTTCAGGATCTCCTCCATTTGTAATTTGATTTCATATTCTTCTTTCATTTTCGGTACTTTAGTCATTCAGGACTTTTATTCATTAGATGCTCGTGCACTGGTACACCTTATTCCTCCATTTACTACTAAGTACTAAGAACATGTCTTTCATGTCCTAAACATAATAAACCTTCAGGTTTGAAACGTGCCAGGTATGAGGCACTTTGTCACCGCTCAGGGTTTCCAACTTGTAGGATCCTCGTCCTAATATTTTTTTGTCCTTATACGGCATTTCCCAGTTATGGGTTAGCATTTCTTTCTCTTCAACTCCTGATGCCACAATCTTTCTTAAGATAAAGTCTCCTTGGTAAAAGAACATTTCTTTAACCCTTCTATTGTAATAGAGGGAGGCTCTTCATTGATGCTCTGCATTACGGGGGTTGGCCTCATCTCTGACCTCGTCAATGAGATCGAGAGCGAGCCTCATGCCTTGTTCGTTGGTTTCTGGCTCGTAAACTTCGATACTAGGGAATCCATAAATGATCTCAAGGGGCACCATTGGCTCAGCTCCGTAAGCCAGCATGAATGTGGTAGCTTCAGTTGTCACTTTGCAGGTGGTACAAATGCCCATAGTATAGGCAGCAACTCATCCATCCAAGTGTTTCCCGAGCGTTCAAACCTCTTTTTAAGTCCATCAAGGATGATTTTGTTATCAACTTCTGCTTTCCCGATTTGCCTGAGGATGTGCAACCGAGGTAAAGCGAAGTTCTATGCTGTTATCGTCGCAGTACTCTCTGAACTATTCATTATCAAATTGTTTCCCATTATCTGTGAAAAGGATGCGTGGGATTCCATACCGGCATATCACATTCTCCCAGAAGAATTGGGAAATTTGCTTGGTGGTTATCTTGGCTGGTGCCTTAGCCTCAATCCACATCGTAAAGTAGTCTATTGCTACCACAATGAACTTTCTCTGTCCCGATGCTACAGGAAATGGTCCAAGTATGTCCATTCCCCACATTACAAAAGGAATGGGTGTGTTGATCGATGTAAGCCTCTCTGGGGGCTGTCGTACTATTGGAGCGTGCCTCTGGCACCTGTCACATTTTTTTACATAAGCCTTTGCATCGGCTAGCATATTTGGCCAGTAGAACCCCAACCGAGTTATCTTGTGAGCGAGGGCCCTGCCCCCCAAGTGCTGTCCATAAATCCCTTTATGGGCTTCTTTAAGTGCCTCATCTGCTTCAAGAGGTCTTAAGCATTTTAAGTACGGAATAACAAAGGAACTTTTATAAAGAAGGCCTTCAATCAGTGAGTATCTCAATGCCCTAACCGACAACTTACATGCCTCTTGGGCATCATAGGGGAGCCACCCAATTTCTAAGTGGGTTTTGATCGGGTCTATCCAACAGCTTGCCACACCAAGTAGTGCTATCATATTTATGACATTAATAGTAGGGGTCTTCAAAACCTGGAAGTAAATACTTCTTGGATAGTTCTCGATTTCGGGCGAGCCGAACTGAGATAAGGCATCCGCTGTAGTGTTCTCCTCTCTTGGAATATGTTCTGTGTACCATTCATCGAACTGAGTCAGTATGCCCTTTACGACTCTCAGGTACTTGGCCATAGTATCATTCTTGGCCTCAAATTCCCAATTAACTTGAGCGACTACAAGTCTCGAGTCTCCACAGACCTTCATGTTTTTGGCCTTCACAGCTCTAGCCAAGCCTAAGCCAGCTATCAATGCTTCATATTTTGCTTCGTTATTTGTAGTAGGAAAATCGAAATTCAAAGAACACTCAATCGTAAACCCATCAGGACTTTGCAATACTAGGCCTGCGCCGCTAGATTTTGTTTTTGACGCCCCGTCGAAATGGAGAATCCAATATTCTTTCAGAGTTGTTTCTTCTTCCTTCTCCCTATCTACCGGGGTTACTATCTCTTGCGCCCGACTTCTTGGTCGTTAATAGTACATTTGACCACGAAATCTGCTAAGGCCTGAGCCTTGATGGCCGTTCGAGGCTTATACTTAATATCGAATTCTCCCAACTCAATTGCCCACTTGATGAGCCCTCCACTGGCCTTTGGGCTATGAAGAATATTTCTCAATGGCTGGTCCGTCAAGACTTCAATCTTGTGAGCCTGGAAGTATGGTCTCAACTTCCTCGAGGCTGTGATGAGAGAAAGCGCGAACTTTTCCGTGGTAGAGTAATTTAACTCTGCTTCATGGAGCACCTTGCTTACATAGTATACAGGCTTTTGGAGCTTCTGCTCTTCTTTTACGAGGACCGCACTCACGGCTTGTTCAGACACTGCGAGGTACAAATAGAGAGTGTCCTTCGGACTTGGTTTAGCCAACAATGGGTCTTCAGTCATGTACTTCTTCAGGTGTCCAAAGGCCCCTTGGCTCTCAGCTGTCCATTAAAAATCCTTCGCCTTCTTAAGGGTTTTGAAAAAGGGTAGGAATTTGTCTCCAGAGTTGGAGATAAACCTCCCTAGAGCTGCAATTCTTCCTGTAATCTTCTGATTGCACTTGATGGAGTGTGGTGACTCCATGTCTAGGATGGATTTGATCTTGTCGCGGTTGGCCTCTTTCCCCCTTTTTAAGACCATATGGCCCAAAAAATTTTTAGACCCAACGCCAAAAGCACACTTGGCTGGGTTTAAAATCATCTTGTGGTGTCTCAACACTTCAAATGCCTCTCTGAGGTGGCTAATATGATCGACCTTGCTTAGGCTTTTGACTAACTTGTCATTGACATAGACCTCCATGGTCTTCCCAATTAGATGGGCAAATATCTTATTTACCAGTCTTTGATAAGTAGCTCCTGCATTCTTAAGTCCAAAAGCCATAAAAAGATAACAAAATAAACCAAAGTCGGTTATGAAAGATACATCGGGGGTCTCATCTTTATGCATTCTAATTTGATTGTAACCACTGAAGCCATTCATAATGCTTAGCATTTCATGTCCAGCAGTGGCATCGATCAGGGTATCAATCCTTGGTAGGGGTAACAGTCTTTGGGACATGCATCATTCAAATCAGTGAAGTCAATGCATATTCTCCACTTTCCATTGGCCTTCTTAACCATTACGGGGTTGGCCAACCATTCAGGGAATTGCATTTCCTCAATAAATCCAATTTTTAAAAGCTTCTCTACCTCCTGCTTAATGGCTTCCAGCCTATAAGGGGCATGCGTTCTCTTCTTTTGCTTTACAGCC
Organism: Apium graveolens; assembly: GCF_009905375.1. NCBI lineage: Eukaryota > Viridiplantae > Streptophyta > Magnoliopsida > Apiales > Apiaceae > Apium > Apium graveolens. Next base: position 19,226,449 of record NC_133653.1, read on the forward strand.
TTTCGAGTTGGATCAATGTTCAACCTATGAGTTATAAGGTTCGGGTCAATCCTAGACATATCAGCTGTTGTCCAAGTGAATACATCATTGTTCTCTTGGAGGAAAGTTGTTATTCGACCCTTCAAGGGCTTGTCCAAAGATGCCCCAATGTATGTGACCATTTTCGGGTCTAAGGGATCTAAGCGAATTCGGACCAAGACCTCAGTTGGCTTTCCTCGTAGTTCATCATTCTCTAGGCGTCCATGTCTTCTATGGGGAAAACCAGCCCCTCGGTTCCATCGGGCCTAAGTGCTGCGACATAACAACTACGGGCCATTTTCTGATCTCCTCTTGATTCTCCAACACCGTTCTTAGTCGGGAACTTCAGTACCATGTGGCAAGTTGAGGGCACAGCCTTAAAAGCGTGGATCCCTGTCCTACCCATTATGGCATTGTAGGTAGAGGCTGCCTTGACAACCTGAAAGTTCAACATTTGCGTGGCCTCCCTGGGCTCTTCCCCGATACTTATGAGAAGTTATATTGCTCCCTCGACTTTACATTCCCCATGGTTAAACCCATAGATGGGTGCGTCAGATGGAGTTAGTTGAGAGTCATTATAGCCCATCATGATAACAGGACAATTTCCAATTATCGGAGTGATAACCAGAGGATCATCCTGAGGAAATTTCAAACCTTCAAGGTCTGGGTCACCAAATTCAAGTGTCATCTCTAACTTAGAACGCTTAGATGGTTCCTCAACTATGCTCATTACTTCTCTTGCATATGCTTTTCGGGAGTTCCTTGTAGTGTCAGCAGCTGTTGGACCCCCTAAGATTATAATAATTACCGGCCCTCAGGGCTGTGGGTTGTGATCTCTGTCGTTACCCCTCCGATCATCATCTCTTCGATCATTATCTCTCTTTTGGCCTCCGACCACTTTACACTTGGTGAAAAGTCCAAACTTTCCCCTTCAGATCAGATACTCAATCTCGTCCTTGAGTTTCCTACAATCGTCAATATCATGACCAACATCTTTGTGAAACCTGCGGTACCTACTCTTATCTCTTTTCTCGGGGTCCCCCTTAGTGGCTTCGGCCATTTGAAGTCTTTGTCCTTCTCAATTTCCATAAGTATATGGCTCCTTGTAGCGTTCAACCTCGCATACCCAGCAAACCTTGGTTGCTGATTCTTCTTAAAAGAGGAGGAGTCAGAGCTTTTGCTAATTTGTGGGTACTTGTCCTTAGCGTCATACTCCTGATCCGTCTTCCTCTTCTTGTTTCCAGTAGGTTCGTTATTCACAACTGTCTTCTTCATACTCTCCTCCATCTTGATATACTTTCCGGCTCTATCCTGGAGCTGTAGCATACTCTCGGGAGGGAATTTAGCCAGGGACATCTTAAAGAACTCATCTCTAGTCCCTTGCTATAGGGCTATCATAGCTACCTTATCATCAAGATCAGGGACCTTCAAAGCCTCCTTCATAAACCAATTCAGATACTCTCTCAAGGACTCCTTTACTACTTGGATTATGCCCATGAGAGAGGATGAACTCTTCTCGTGCACTCTGCCACTTATGAATTGCTTGATAAAAGCTTGTCTCAAGTCCTTAAAGGATCCAATAGAGTTCGGAGGCAGACGACTATACCACCTTTGAGCCATACCCGATAGGGTTTGAGGGAAGGCCTGACACTTAATAGCGTCGTTCACGGGCTGTAGCAGCAGGGCATTAGAGAACGTCCTAACATGGTTAGCAGGGTCAACAGTACCATCGTATGCTTTGACGATGGGCATCTTGAACTTCATAGAAATGTGAGTGTTCATTAACTCATCAGTGAATGGTGGGTTTGGATCATCGGGATCTTCCAGGGCTATAAGATCACTTGGATCAGCCCTTGGGGCAACTGCCCTTCTTGGTATTGGACCATCCAGATCTATGATTAGGGGAGGACCTCTTCGTCTTCGAGCAAGTGGGGGTCTTGGAGTTAGTTGTGCCTCTATGTCATGCTTCAACCTTTGGATCTCAACTTCATGAGTCCTGATCCTCTCTTGAACGTCTTGGGGAATCATCCCTTGAGTGCTCCTGAAGCATTTTTCTGTATCAGCCATTGGTTCTTTGCCAGCACGTCTCCTTCTTGGATCAACATCATCACCAGATAATTACGAGTCTCTTTCAGTATAAGGTCCAGAGAATTCTTGATCCTCCGGAATAGGAGCCAAGCCACGTATGTATTAGGGTGCCCACCCTTGTGCTTCACCCCTATCAGAGTGTCCACTCCCTTCAACTTCAGGGTATAGAGGCATCCCATAAGGGGGGTTAGTGGTCACGATCATCGAGTACTCATACCCAACGGGCTGAGAGCTTACAGGTGCAAGTACCTACTACAACTGGGGATTCGTCCCTTGAGGAGCCGGGGGATTCGACCCTTGTGGCTGAGCCTCAGTTGCCCCTACCAGGGTTCCTCCTTATGAGGAGGCATAAGTTGAGTGAGGTGGTACTTTCACCACTGATGCGACTGTTCGTTGTGGAATAGGAGTGTCTGTTCCACCATTGTTTCTTCGTCGTGTATTCACCATAGTTGGTGTAGTCTTCCTACAGACGGCGCCAAATGTTGTGGAATAAAAATCTGAGTACTTTAGTATTTAATGCTAGGGTTGGTGAGCTTCGAGCTTTAATGGATGCTCTTGCGTTCGGGACTATCGGTCCTAGCAAGATGCCTACATATCTCTGTGTTGTAGAGAATAAAGCCAAAAAATGTAGTTCTAGATTGAGGGGTAGAGCCCTTTATATAGTGGTGAGTCTAGGGTTAGACTTCTGTTGGGAGACTTGGTGGACAAGTCTTCAACTTAGATTGTGAATAGGAGCCCTCTTGGGGAAGGGGATCTAGAACCTTCTATGTAGGACTTTGAGTCCGTTTAGAACACATGTCTCTGCTCTTCCAGCCGTATTGGGCCTAGTCCGTGAACAGCTCATGTTCGTGGACTTGGATGACCTCCGCTGGTGGGCCTTGCTTGCTTGGGCCATCGTAGGCCTGTTACGAAGCTTAAACCAGACAGGCCTGCTATGAAGCTTGGACTAGACAGGCCTGTATTGGACTTTTCGGACAAGAAGCCCAAGTGCAATTAATGCGATATTAATGTGTCTTTAGGACGTATTTTTATCCATATCACATACCATTCGCGATTCCAATAAAATTTTATTCTATTTCCAGAGGTGCTATGGATTTAGTTTAGAATGAAGAAGAACTGTGCTTATACTTCCATAGAAGGTGAGCCAAAGCTTGTGAATGAACTTGCCGACTTAATAGATTCATCATCCACAAACTCAATGAATTCAGATGTGCTACGAAAAGAGGAGAATTTAAATTGTCAGCCTTTTTCGATGTGGTAACCCTCTTTCCCCTTGCTTATATGCATCTCACTTTCTAGAATATATCTATGTGGATATAAATGTGGACTTAGCTTTCCTGGACATATATATAATGCATACTATGAGACATCTTGAAAGTTTTGTGTTTTATAACATTTTTTTGTTGAATAATATTTGAATCAATCATGGAGTTGTCGTAATACCCCAAGATTTAGAGAGATCTTGATTTTAAATTATGATATCCCAGGTGGTCGAGCCCTCCCATCCTCTTCTTTAAAATTTGTTATGTGCTCGATTTGTGCACTCTGCGGGTGTAGAAACAGTTGAATATAACACTTTAACAAATTCAAGCCTTTTCAAATATCTTGAGATTTTTTAAGAGTAGTTTACTTAATATTTAATTATTGTGATACATAAATAAATTACATTATGTATGTGGTCTTGGAGTACGTGGCTGATATGAGAAATGAAAACCCGATGGCTTGCATCCCAGTCAATGGTATAAATGAAAGTACATGAGAGCAACAACGAGGATCACTAGATGTTTCTCATCATAGGTGGCAGCGATGTAAAGCTTGTGTCCGTGAGATTTCCCTTTATAGTGTTGATCCTGCTAATAAAAGATCGAACGAACTAGAAGACAGTGCAAAGTCATTGTCTATAGACTCTAGTAATATGAATGTGAATTGTCAATGTTTCTCGATACGATATTCCTTTTCCATTACTTATATTTTCTTAAGGGATTAAAAAACATGATTTTCGTCAAACTCGTTCGAGTTCGTCCTTGTATGAGTTCGATAATTTCATTCAATTTCTCTTATCGAAAATGAGTTCGAACAACATAATTTGTTCGATAATTTTAATGAACATAATCAAGTTTTCAAGATGTTCGACTTGAGGTTGGTTTGTGTTCAGGTCGAGTTCGACTCATTCCTTAAACTCGAGTTTGATTCGATAAAAATAGTTGAATATAAAATATATATTATTATTAATTTATATTTAATTAATTATATAATTATTTAAAATAATATATAATGTTCATAAACAGTTCGTTTTCGGTTAATCTCTATATATTCGTGAACGATTTGTGTTCATTTCGAATATACTGAACTCGAGTTTAGACAAGAATATTAGTTCGGTAAAGTTACACATAATTATTCGGTATCTTAAAACTTTATTTGATTAAAAGTTCATCTGAGTTCAATTCGTTTCTGTTTTGTCACTTCAAGCACTACTGCTCAAGATTTTTCAATTAAGCTCAGGGTTGATGGAGGAAGATAGACTTCCATCATGTTTACTTTTTTTGTTACTTGGAGGGGTGTATTCATTTCACATTTTAAAGGATCAATAATAATCCATGGTTTTTAAAAGATTTTTCGTTGATTTTAATTGTTTGTGGGTTTTGATGGAGTTGATAAAAAAATCTTGTAGAGTCTAGCTGATTTTGTGAAATTTCGAGAAATCCTTCAAAATTTCATGTATTTTAAAGACATTTCAAAAGATTAAAAATGAACTAGTACATCCATCAAACTCCACAAGGTTTTCAAATAAAAAAATCCACAGACTTTTGAATACCATCCGATTTTGATGGACTTTTAAAAATTCAAATTGAATAATGTCGTCAAATTTTGGTAGATTTTTTAAAATCTAAATTGAATACACTCAGATTTTAAAAGATTTTTTAATCACTATTAAATACCAAGAGATTTTAAAAGATTTTTTAAAATCTTAATTGAATGCCCCTTTATTTCAAAAATCCAGATAAATATTTCAAAATCTTGATTGAATACACCCCTCTTAAACATAAATAGACACACACACCCCTTATTTTTGACAAGATTCAAACCCACAAAAAGGCTAAACCAAGAGGTGTTGGGTTACGGTATTATGTTTATGTATTATATAAGTGATATCTATATTCTATTTTTTGCTCCCAATATACTTTGGATTTGAAAACACTACATCGGTATGTTCTTTACATGGTTGTTTTTTAATTATTGTTATTTGATCTGTAACAAAAGCTAATTATGGATAGGTTCGCAGAAAAAGAACAATACTAACCTCTGCAAAGGACGTGAACATGGTCCACAGTATTGGTGGAAGTGAAGCAGAGATCCATATAATGTTTCACTACAATTGCTAGCGAGCGTAGCGGTAGAAATTATGACATCTGATCAACCTCAACTACCGGAAACCTCTCAAGCATCACAGAGAAAGTACACTTCATTTGAGCGAGAAAACTTCAGGTGCACTTATATTCGCTTTCTTCTTTTTACATTGGTTTATAAATTGGACGAGAAATTGAAATTTAGAAAAACTTCCTCGCTATTGTTTCCAAATCTATACTATTATATACAATAATAACCGGAATGAGGTATAATTTGGTATGTTTTTTTGGTTGGTTTGGTTATCCCATTTATGACCGTCGGATCTTTTTAATCAATGATTAGTACAGTTAGATTCAATTATTAAAAAAATATACACTACTCAAACAAATATTTATAATATTATTTATACACTACTAAATTTTTTAGGTTCGAATCGTGCCAACAACAAATATTATAATGAAGACCAGTGTAAAGCTAGTTGTAGTTAAAATACAATACTTATTTAACTAACAACAATTAATCATGCCAGGTTTCGAAACTGATGTTGTTGTAGAAGAGGTTGATAAAGCTTTGAATGTGTTCACTGATGTCATTGACAGTGACGACGAAAGAGAAAACAAAAAAAACCCGTCCAATGAAAGAATTGATATGGATGGAGAATAAGGTATCTGCTGGAAAAGGTATCGGAACTCAAACTCTGCAACAAACAGGGGAAAGGCCTTCTTCAAGCAATGGTAATTATACCCATTCTGAGGTCCAAGTAAATGATCATATATTAATATTGTTTGCTAATTATACATTGTTAACTTGAACGGTCTATAATTAAATGTAATCTTGACGTTCACAGGACAAGAGTTCTTTAGAGCTCAAGGGAGCAGAAAAGCAAAGAGATCTTGTCCTTTCATGCCTAATATAAATCCAGTTTCAACTAAGCATGCAAAAACCACTGGTAGGTGTTGTCACCGTTTAAGAAAATGTCTCAGTCACAATAATGTGCTCCTTTTAATTGTTTAAGCCATAATTATTTACTCAAATAAAGTTTGTATGCATGGTTGCAGGATCTGTTTCTCATCCACTGATATCCCAGAAATCAAATTACCAGAAATAATTTATTTAAGTTGAAAGTCACGGAAAGTATTGAGGATGGGCATGGTTGGACACAACAACAATATCATTTCTTCAATGGAATCCCCTAGCCACATGAAAGTGGGAATGTTCTTTAGATAGGCCATTAGTTTCTAAAAAATTATTTGTTTGAATATTGTAGATAACTAAAAAATTCTAGCAAGTGTTCAGATTTGCTTTATTGTAACTATCCTTAGTTTGATAGTAATGGAAATTATTTATAAATATTTAAGTAACTGTATCAATAAATATGAAAAGAAAAATATGATAAAAGTGATTATCAAATAAGTTATAATAATGGAAATAGGAAATAAACACAATACCACATAAAAAATGAATATGTCAAATTTTACTCTCTCATGCACACAAATATTAAGTTCATTTAAGTGCATGATTAAAACACATAGAAAATTGTATTGGAGGAAAATAATCACATCATTATTAATATATGGGTTAAGTTTTATTAATATATGGGTTAAGTTAAACAATAGTAGGACTAGATTCCTTTTAAAAATTTATCTAATAGTTATTTTCAAGGATACCGATGAGAATGGACTAGTATTTTTTAAAAAATTTCTATTTATATCCAGTTTACATGGAATTATAGTGAAGGGGTAAAATTTATTTAAAAATGATTTGTCATAATGTAATAAATAATATTTACTCCAAGTATTACACAGGATTAAAATCTCTAATAATTTTTTGTATAACTAATATTTAGATTACAAAAGTTTTAAAGTAATAATTAATAACATTACATAGACTAGAGTATAAGGTAAGGTGGGATTAACTTTTGCAAGTTAGTGGTTTGACTTAGATGATGCATATCAATAAATTATTTTAAATATAACAAACACATGAACAAATATGTCACCTGGTGTAGGGCTGCTCATGGGTTAACTAACCCGTCAAAACCCACCCAACCCATCCCAACCCTAAAGTGAACGTTCAAACGGAGTCGTTGGGGTTAGTTGGGTTAGTTAGGTTATTTTTTACTTGGGCCGTTTATAATGGGCTCGGTTAGATTTTACCTATTTGAAACCCTAACCAACCCAACCTGTTTTATTAAAAAGCCCATCGCATTTCAAATTTATTATACCCGGCCCATTTCAATTCCATTACATACCTCAACAAAGAAACCTAGGAAATATCTGTATGTTAATAATTTCAGTATACAACTTATAATTCTAGTGGTGGCAGCCTAACTCCTCACCTTGCAAATGCTTGAAACTATATAATTCATGCAATTAACCTGAAAAACTCTACTTGAAGTTAAAAGGAAACCTGAATAATAGAGGCGAACTGAATAATGTACATCGATGTACGGAAATATTTAGAGAAGCAAACGTGAAAAATGTTGCTAATAATTTTTTTTTTTGAAACTAGAAGATATTATTAAGCCATCAAACTGTCACTTACAAGATGCTCCAACACTGAATGTGGAGGAGTCGGAAAATCAATAAAGCAATTAACATCACAAGAAGGTACTCTAGCAACTAAATGAGCTACCTTGTTAGCTTGCTTTTTAATAAATGAGAGCACGATATCTCTACAAGCTCTCAAAATAGTATGACATTCCTGGAACACTACACCGGCTTCCAAATAATTCTCTGAATCCTTGTTAATGGCTTGGACTAAGATCAGAGAATCACTCTCAACATCCATAGTCGCATACCCAACAAACTCTCCCATCTGATAGCTTCTAAAATTGTTGTAGCCTCGGTTTCCACAACTGGCACTACACCTGCAAATTATGTAATCTTGCAGCAATGAATTTACCCTCATGATCCCTCATGAACACCGGTGCTAGCACATGTTGTAAAGATAGTTGTAGTTAAAATACAATACTTTTTAACTAACACAATTAATCATGCCAGGTTTCGAAACTGATGCTGTTTGTAGAAGAGGTGATAAAGCTTTGAATGTGTTCACTGATGTCATTGACAGTGACGGACGAAAGAGAGTACAAAAAAACCCGTCCAATGAAAGACTTGTTATGGGTGGAGAACAAGGCACCTCCTGGAAAAGGTATCGGAACTCAAACTCTGCAACAAAGAGGGGAAAGGCCTTCTTCATGCAATGGTAATATACCCATTCTGAAGTCCAAGTAAATGATCGTATACTAATATTGTTGGCTAATACATTGTTAACTTAAACGGTCTATACGTTTCACAGGACAAGAGTTCGTTAGAGCTCAAGGGAGCAGAAAAGCAAAGAGATCTTGTCCTTTCCTTGCCCAATGAAAATCCAGTTTCAACTAAGCATGCAAAGGCTACTGGTAATCAAGTCTTGTCTCCCTTTAAGGATATGTCTTGGTCACAATAATGTTCTCCTTTTAATTGATTAAGAGATAATTATTTACTCAGATAAAGTTGAATGCATGGTTTGCAGGATTTGTTTCTCATCCAGTGATATCCCGAAAATCAAATTACCAGAAATAATTTATTTAAGTTGGAAAGTCACGGAAAGTATCGAGGATGGGCATGGTTGCACACAACAATATTATTTCTGCAGTGAAATCCCAAGCTAGATGAAAGTGGGAATGTTCTTTAGATAAGCCATGTAGTTCAATATTATTGTTATCATGTAAGTTATAATAATGGGAATAGCTTAATAAACACAATACCACATAAAAAATGAATATGCCAAATTTTACTCTCATACAACACACATATTAAGTTCATGATTAAAACACATAAAAATTATTTGTTTTAGAGGATTTAATACCGAAATTCTAATCGGAGGAAAATAATCACATCATTATTAATACATGAGTTAAGTTTTATTAGTATATGGGTTAATTTATACGATTATGGGACTATATTCCTTTTAAGATTTGATCTAATAGTTATTTTCAAGGATACCCATGAAAATGGACTAATATTCTTTAAATTTTCCAATTATAGTGCAGGGATAAAATTTATTTAAAAAATGATTTGTCGGAATCGATTAAATAATACTTATAATATCTAATAATTTTGTATAACTATGTTATGATTAAAAAAATTAAAATAATAATCAATCAATAACAAGACATAGACATAGAGTATAAGGGCAAGATGGGATTTGAACGTTAGTGGTTTGGCTTGGATGATACCAATCAATAAATTAATTTTGATTATAACAAACACTAAACAAATATGTCATTTCACATGTGGTGTATGAAGTGGTATGGTGGTATTGTGGTTAGGAAGTTAGTGGTCAATTTCTAATGGTAACTTTTTTCTAAAATTTCATAACCAAGAGCGAGAATATAACATTTCACATGCATAACATGCCATTGTAATTATATAATTATGTTGGTATATTATATATCTTTGGAAGAGTTTGAGTTTGAATACAAGACACTAGAAGAAAAACGGCTAAATATGACCACATTATGTCAGTCTTTTTAGGCTCGTCAAATTTAGCAAAATCGATCATATTTAGTTAAATATGACCGACTAAATTTGACTTTTTTATTTTTGAACGAATAAAATTGACAGACTAAAATTGTCCGAAATGGTCATTTAAAATTTTTACTTTTGACTTTAAATTTTTGATTAAATTTGAATTTCCCGCCTCTTATAAATAAATATGACAGACGACAGTCGAATTTATAAATTTGACCGTCACATTATCAGTCATTTTTATTAATTCGATTGGTTTAGTATATAGTCAAATTTATAAATCTGACCACATTTGAGTTGGTCAAATTAGTAAAAATGACTATTTTGGTCAAATATAACAAGAAAATGTGACTATTATTAGAAAAATAATTACAGAGCCTTTAGAGGAGACCAATATATCCACAATATGAATTGACTTTTAATTTTAAAAAGTAAGCTGCTAGACATTAGTTGTTGTATCCCAAAGGATTAGCTACTAGATGACACTAGATTTTAAGTCTATAGAAAAATAAACCTACTGACCAGCATCTTCATCTTCATCTTTGTTGCTTTGAAAATTATTATGGTTCAATGTCACATTATTGATTCCAATACCTTGCATTAAAACATATAATATAACAAACAACACAAACTTTAACAAATTACAAAAAAAAATAATTGTAAATTGCATCATTTACACAATAGGAGTAATTGCAAAGCCGTGTATATTATTGGCTAACACTAAAAAAAATTGCTCAAAATAATAAACCTTAAAAAGAACAGAAAAAAATTCAAACTAAACCAATATCTAATTTAAAGAATGCAAATTATTTATCAGAACTTAGGCTGATCAAGGGTTGTGTAATGTAGCTATAAAAACAATGATAGTGCAAGTATATGGAGCCAAAACACTTTATCAAGTCAATACTAAAAATTATTTACTTTTTCATATCAGCATATATATATGTACACACAAATATATATAGTAGAACTTGATAAAACTAGAAAAAAATCACAAAACATGCACTAGTACAAAAACTGTCATAAGCCTCTGTTGAAATAGGTTATTTGTGTATGTTCTCAACTGACGCGAGGGAGGAGTTGTATAGTTAAAGAGTATATGTTGCTGTTGGGCAACAGTCGCATATAGTTTATTGCGTTTGTCAGGAACATAGGCCTATAACATAAAACATCCACATAAAATATGAACTATTGCATCTGTTTTTTTCAACAGACGTAAAACGTTTTTTGGAGCGGCTCATAACAGAGTATAAAGCTAAAGAATGGACCTAAAATGTTCCTTTTACATGTCATTAAAAAGTGTTTAGAAAAGATATGAATTATGACGTTCCAAGAACGGAAAAGACACCATTTATTTTATTATGCTACATATATGTGTTTACAGAAACAATCTAGCTAAAACATACACAAATAATAGATGTCTATCGTTGTAATGTACTATATTGCACTAAATTTAAGGTTGGGGTTCGGTAGTATCTAGAAAAGATATGTGAACTTTGGCTATCATTTTACATGTACAACTCGACTAGAAAAAAGTAGTACAATAATTTTAATTGTAAATGAAAGACAATAAATAAAATCACTTGAGTATTTAATTTTTTAAAACAAATGCATACCTTTAAATCTTCTAAAATATAGAACTTTATTTAGTGCACCCAAATTAAATTTTTATAGCAACTCATTGCTTCTTTAATGCTGCACAGAATAATTTATATGCTAAATTCAAACTCATTATAATAGTTAAAAATATTAACAAGGAAAGAGTTCACCTGCCTGCCAACTTTTCTGGAGATGCTTGGTGTATTAATCATCGGTTGAAAAAATCCAGGG